>NC_056739.1:1660485464-1660635464 GCF_019279795.1 Protopterus annectens
GTATGATTATGCATACAGCTTACTATCACTCCCAGGATTCAAACCATAGCTGTGTCTGATAAAAATACAAAAAATTAAGTGTCAGCAGAGTGTGCTGTTTAAATATTGCTGTCTATCTCTTCAATGTTTTCTGTCTAAGTCTCTCGTGGTTGTACAATTTGACCTTGTAATTACAACAGTCTCATACAGACATTCCTAGACATATTTTTATGTAGCACAGTGTGAGAAACAGTGGTTGACACAACAGTACTATTCTGGTATCAGATGTTACTAAATGCTACATGTCAGCCATACAATACCAAAGTAAACACTACCAGTCCAGGATTTCAATCTTTATTGGCAGACACAGTTTTCTTATCTGGCAGACCTGTGGAGGGAATGTTTGTTAATGCTACCTAACTGTTTCCACACATATTCCCAGATTCTGAGTTAATATTATGCACATACCTATCAGACTCTTAATGCACACACTCTGGTCAAAGCTTGACAACATGGGAGTACAAATAGGGACATATTTTGAATACTGCTCTCATAAACGTGGAGAGTTGCTAGAGTGACAGGTTTGTTTTCATATAGTTTTGAGGTCTGAAAATCAGATGTATGTCATTATTTGCTGACAAAATTCTGAGATCATCCCACTGATTTGCCAGGGGGACAGGGTAACAGGTAGAAAATATGAGCCAATTATCTGGACATTCTGAACAAATGTGTACAGTTGAGAGGCATGATTATGCATACAGCTTACTACCACGCCCAGGGTTCGAAAACCATGGCTGTGTCTGATAAAGATAGAACAATTTAAGTTTCAGCACAGTGTGCTGTTTTGGATATTGCTGTCTATCTCTTTTGTGTTTTCTGTCTAAGTCTCTCTCGGTTGTACAATCTGACCTTGGAATTACAACAGTCTTATACAGACATTCCTAGACATTTTTATTATATAGCACAGTGTGGGTAACAGTGGTTAATTGGTTAATACAACATTACTATTCAGATAATGCAACACTAAAAGTGCCATACAATACCAGATTAAATACAAGCAGTCCAGGATTTAGAGCTTTATTGCCAGGTAGTTACAGTTTTATTTAAATATGACCTATATGAGACTATTACTGTCATATTGTCTGGTTTAGTCAGTACAGCCCATACACAAAACTGTTTTTATACTGGCAGGTGACTTTTAACTATCTAGTTTAGGTACATTTCCATGTGGTAAATGTCAGGCTTGCCCATATGTACATAGAGTTTTTTCTAATATTAATAATAAACATTTCTGTTCAGATGGTTCATATAATTGTAGGACTAATAGGGTGGTTTATGCCATTAAATGTGGATATAACAAGTTTTACATCAGGCAAACCAAAAGAATGTTCAAAGTTAGGCTTTTAGAACATCTTAGGGATATAAGAAATAATAAAGTGGAGAGCCCTTTGGCTCAACATTTCTGTGAATTTCATAATGGTAATAGTGATAGTTTAAAAGCTACTATTTTACAACAGGTAGCTAAGTTTGAATCTGATGATTTAATTGTGGGTAAATTACTTTTAAAAAAGGAAACTTTTTATTTTAAAATATAGCACTTTATTGCCTAGAGGTTTAAACACAGAATGTTGTTGGAAAAATGTGATTTAACCTATAGGCACTTATCAATTTTATTAATTAATTGGATAATTATTTTATTGAATGATTTGTGTGATTATATAAACTGTGTTTTGGTACTGATATTTTACTCCTTGAAGGCTTACAGTGGCCGAGGCGCTAGAGTGACAAGAGAATAAACGTGTTTTTTTGGATCCTGGTTTGCTGTTTCTGTGTTGTGGTGATGTGCTACTTTGTTTTAATTCAGTCGTTGCTGCTTATTTCATGGCCAGTGATCCAGCATTAAATGTACCTAGGATTTTTAGAGAAGACAATGGTGGTTCTTCTCAGCGAACATTAGATGGGTTTTTCAATACTAACCCAGACCGGAATTATGATCGTGCAGAGAGGACAACAGGTACTGAAAATGCAGTGGATATTCCAGCATGGGAGCGCTTCCTCACTGAAACTAGAAGCAAGTGTTTGAACAATCCTTTCGCGAATATTGGTAAGCGCTCCATGGATTTCCCTATAGAAGTTAAATCTACTATCTCAAAACTCACGAATTTAATGAATAAAGAAACAGCGACTTATTACAACGTTAATAGCTTATCTAGATATCTTGAATTAGATATCATTCCCAGAGGGCTCAGAGCACTAAAATTCCCATCTGAACCTTTTAATTTGTCTTGTCAGATTTATAAATCATTTCAGACCAGATGGGAATGTGCAGTGCACCAGTGCTCGAGGGAATGGATTAAAATTCAAATAGAGAGAGACAATATTAAATTAGTAAATCTTAAAAAAGACATTAACACAGTTTGCAATAGTCTTGTGACTGTAATAGACAGAAGTAGACTGGATTCCTGTCTCAAGGATATTCAAGAAAAGATTAATGCTTTAGAAAAGAAAATAATTGATCAAAAAATGTATAAAATTCAAAGGGACTTGAGAGATTTTGAGAAGGGTAATGTGTATTTGTATCAAGCCAATCAACGTACACGCTTACCGGCTCAGTTACCCAATCAAATGATTGAGAATGGACAGAGACTTGCCAGTACTTCCAGCGTGAATACACCCAATCAGACAACGGATAAACCTACACATGAAATAGAGGCCAATGAGTATCCAGATTTACGTTTTCCAGCTGATCGTCATTTTCTTCCTGACCAGTTTCGGAATGCAGGCAACTATGTTCAACAACATAAAAGAGGTTTTGGCGAACCAGAACATTACAGAAATGGGCCTCAACAATCGTGGAGAGACAATAAAAGAACCAGATGGTACTAAACTTGACTTATTAACTAATAATGTGGTTAATTTATCTGGTTGTAATGTTTCTGAAGATTTTTTATATGTTCTAAATTGTGGTTTGAAGTTTGTGCCTACGGTGATACCTAAAATACATGAATGTAAGATTGATTTATATAGTTTCATCAGAAAATTACATCTTTGGTATTACTTTAATGTTCTTGTGCCTAAACATATTACTGTAAATAATATTGCTGATGATAACATTGGAGAGTGTTCAAACTCAGACACAGATGAATCTTTTATTTCTTGTGACAGTGAAGTTTATGAACAAAGGTATATAGATACTTCAGGAGTTAATGTAGACAGCACCTTTATGCCTCCATTCTGCCATGATGGTATTAAGAAATTACATGCAATGTTAGAGTTCGAAATAGAGATTGAGTTAAAACATTTTGATAGTAATTTAGTTGAATATAACCTGTCTAAAACAGAATGGCTAGAATTAAGAAAATTTTCGAAACAGGCTGAGTTGGTTATAAAGCCTTCTGACAAAGGCAATAAAATAGTGATTATGCATCACACGCAGTATTTAGAAATGTGCTGGGATTTATTGAGTGATGAATTAGTTTATGGTATAGTTCACCAGGATGCAATTGAACAGGCAAAAATCAAGTATGTGAGTTTTATTCAAAAAGGCCTACATCTAGGTTACTGGACCGATAATGATGTTAAGAAGAAATTTAGTTTAATAGATACTGGTCCTGCTTATTTTTATTGTCTCCCTAAAATCCACAAGAATTTTGAAAAACTACCGGGCAGACCTAATTTTTCTGCTAGGAAATATTTTTTACATAATTTAGGTGTTGTGTTACATAAAGTATTATTAAAAGAAGCTGTCTGTCTTCCTTCTTATATTAAAGCCTCATTTGATTTTTTGGAAAAAATAAAATCAGTTGTTTGGAATAATAATATGTTCTGGATCACTTTAGACATTAAGAGTCTTTATACTAATATTCAACACAAATTTGGTTTAGAAGCTTTGTTTAAAAGTATGGGAGATGTGCCATTTACACATTACGTACTTGATCTTGTACAATTCTGTTTAGAAAATAACTATTTCTGTTTTGAAAATTTGATTTTTCAACAAAAACAAGGAACAGCAATGGGTGCTCCATTTGCACCGATGTATGCAAATATATTTATGGGTTTGGTTGGAAAAGAATGTATTTATAAGAATGTATTTGTACAAAAATATGTAAAACTGTATTACAGATATATAGATGATCTGATATTTTTGTGTGAAGGGGGAAAGGATTATATACAGAATTTTGTACAAGAAATTCAAAAAAATAGATTTAATATTTGTTTTGATGGGTTACAATGTGGACAGTCAGTTAATTTTTTAGATGTTAATTTACAGGGCATTGATGGCCAACCCATATTAACGAGTTTATATAGGAAATGTATGGATCCTCATGACTTTTTGAAAGCTAATAGTTGCCATCCTGCACATATTATTAAAGCTTTGCCATATGGTGAGTTTTTAAGAATCTCACGGTTATGTAGCAATGACGAGGTGTTTTTCAAAGAAATTCAAGCAACTAAAAATATGTTTCTGAGGAGAAACTATGACAACAAATTAGTGGAGGCTAATATTGAAAAGGTTGTTAAATTAAGATATGATATATATAATAATCAGAAGAATAGAAGCAGGTGTATATCAAATAGAGAAATGAATTTGGTAGATAATCTATTTGTAGTGTCTACGTATAATGTATGTAGTGATATGATTAAATCTAATATATTACATTTTTGGGAATTTTTATAAAATGTTGATGAATTAAGTAATTTAAGGATGAAGAAATTATTTTTTTCTTATAAAAAAGGTAAAAGTATAAAAGACATGGTTGTACGAACAAAATTCTTTAGACCAGGGGTTAAAATATTACTTCAACTATCTAGTTTAGGTACATTTCCATGTGGTAAATGTCAGGCTTGCCCATATGTACATAGAGTTTTTTCTAATATTAATAATAAACATTTCTGTTCAGATGGTTCATATAATTGTAGGACTAATAGGGTGGTTTATGCCATTAAATGTGGATGTAGCAAGTTTTACATCGGGCAAACCAAAAGAATGTTCAAAGTTAGACTTTTAGAACATCTTAGGGATATAAGAAATAATAAAGTGGAGAGCCCTTTGGCTCAACATTTCTGTGAATTTCATAATGGTAATAGTGATAGTTTAAAAGCTACTATTTTACAACAGGTAGCTAAGTTTGAATCTGATGATTTAATTGTGGGTAAATTACTTTTAAAAAAGGAAACTGTTTTTATTTTAAAATATAGCACTTTATTGCCTAGAGGTTTAAACACAGAATGCTGTTGGAAAAATGTGATTTAACCTATAGGCACTTATCAATTTTATTAATTAATTGGATAATTATTTTATTGAATGATTTGTGTGATTATATAAACTGTTTTGGTACTGATATTTTACTCCTTGAAGGCTTACAGTGGCTGAGGCGCTAGAGTGACAAGAGAATAAACGTGTTTTTTTGGATCCTGGTTTGCTGTTTCTGTGTTGTGGTGCTGTGCTCTTAATGCACACACTCTGGTCAAAGCTTGACAACATGGGAGTACAAATAGGGACATATTTTGAATACTGCTCTCATAAACGTGGAGAGTTGCTAGAGTGACAGGTTTGTTTTCATATAGTTTTGAGGTCTGAAAATCAGATGTATGTCATTATTTGCTGACAAAATTCTGAGATCATCCCACTGATTTGCCAGGGGGACAGGGTAACAGGCAGAAAATATGAGCCAATTATCTGGACATTCTGAACAAATGTGTACAGTTGAGAGGCATGATTATGCATACAGCTTACTACCACTCCCAGGGTTCGAACACCATGGCTGTGTCTGATAAAGATAGAACAATTTAAGTTTCAGCACAGTGTGCTGTTTTGGATATTGCTGTCTATCTCTTTTGTGTTTTCTGTCTAAGTCTCTCTTGGTTGTACAATCTGACCTTGTAATTACAACAGTCTTATACAGACATTCCTAGACATTTTTATTATATAGCACAGTGTGGGTAACAGTGGTTAATTGGTTAATACAACATTACTATTCAGATAATGCAACACTAAAAGTGCCATACAATACCAGATTAAATACAAGCAGTCCAGGATTTAGAGCTTTATTGCCAGGTAGTTACAGTTTTATTTAAATATGACCTATATGAGACTATTACTGTCATATTGTCTGGTTTATTCAGTACAACCCATACACAAAACTGATTTTATACTGGCAGGTGACTTTCTACTACTTTTATATTTATTTGGTCTGACTACTACAAGCAGGATTGTTACTCACTAGCCTCACAAGGCAGTCTTTGCAACCTACTGGCATGGGCTTCCTGATTCAGAGCCCACTCAGCTGCAGCTGTAAGGGAAACAGAGAAATATTTAGCCATACCTATCCATCGTATACAGAGGTTGGACATTATTAAACAGTTACTGATATGAGTACTTACACACTGCTGGGACATCACCCCTCTGCCTTGATTCTTGGACCCACTGGTCCAAGAGCTCCCTCTTCTTCATTTTCAAGTTGGCATAGTGGTGCCTGACCTGCTCACCAGTCCGAGCGATTCCAGTGGCACTGGTGAGGTCATGGGCAAGATGGTCCCAGGCTTCCACTTTATATTGGGAGCTTTAGTACTGGCCCTGCAGCAGTCTTTCATCATGGTTTTTTACCAGGAGTCCTACCATGACCTTGGACTCTTGTATGCCTCAGTGCTGTGCAGGGAAGCACATTCCCTCTTTTGACTCCAGCCATTCTGCCTACAGTGGGAAGCTGCAACCAGTTATGAGCTGTATTCCTGCCTGTGGGGTTTAAATACGGCCGATTATCCACCCTTTGCCATGACTGGATGGTTTTGAATATGCTGAGCTAAGCTAAGCTACGGCCAAATCTGCTTAGTTAAGGTTGGCATTGCTTAAAGGGGCAGGTTCAGCACTGCATACCAATGGGCAAAGCCATTTAGCTGGGCTACTCATTGCTTAGCAGTCATATTTACACAATGCTTACACCTGGTAAGCAGAACTGTGCAATGCTTGGCATTGCTTATTTTTCATTTTATAGACTATCTGCTGTATGGCATTGATTCATCATTCATTACATATTATAAATTTGTTTCCTGTTCCTGACATCCCCAGTGTGCTTTCATTGCATTTATTCATGTGTGACTATACTATATGGGGCACTTGTGTTTATATGGGGATTTCACAACTTTATTAATCTGACACCTCACATCTGGATGTAATGCAGTACTCCGGTTAACAAATATATGTTATTTAGTAGGTCATATTACAAAAAATTGTTAATGTACTGTTTTCACATGTAAAATGTGAACTGGTTACAGTGGGGATCAAACTGGGAATGGCTGCTCGTAAAGCGTATGCTCTAACTACTACACTACTGCAATACTGTTTATGTTGGATGTCTCTTGCTATTTAACTTCTTGCTCTGTTTAAGCTGGACTAAGCGTAGCTAAGCAACGGGCACACCAATGCAGCTACGCTTAAACTGTATCGCATTTATAAAAAAAAAAAAAAAAAGTTTTGTTGTGTTATTTTATCTATAACCTTCAGAATATCCCTGCTAATGCTAAACCTGTAATTTTATCAGCTTTCTGCTTTGTGGGACATTTGTCCATTTTGGCTTTGTTCACATTATTTGCTCTGACAGAATGGGAGGTATGTGCTATGTGCTTATGCTGCCTTTGTTATCCTAATAACTTTTGCCTTGGTAGCATTCCCCTCAACCTCTTAGTACAAAATATCTGCACAAAGCCCTGCAATGATGGGGGGACAAATAGGGGTGGATTTTAAATATTGCTCTTACAAACTTAAAAAGTTGATAGAATAATTAGGTTTTATTTTAGCATGATTCTTCTTCTGACGGATGTGTAGAGTCTTATACTCAACTGTTTTGTCATTATTTAATGACTTCAATCCTCAGCAATTTGTCAGACAGGTACACATTTTAGGGGGAACACCATGAATATGAGGCAAACTTCTGGGCATTCTGCAAAAATCTGTACAGTTGAGAGGTATGCTTGGTAGGGATGATTGTCCCTTTTGCCTTTTGACCACTTTTGTTTTCCTGATGGGTTGGGGGTGTTACGAGCATTCTCACTCATTTTCAATTGCCAAAAGGCATTTCTGGAGTGCAGGGGCATGTGTATTGTGAGAGCTCTGCTCTCAGACACATCCACTGCACTCGTACACAGCTCCATGTTCATTTAACAGCACAGTGCGCCTTCATGAATATGCAAGGCACGCTGCTGTGCTGTATGGGAACAGTCTCTGCTGTGCAGGAATAACTTATTCCTGCACAGCATAGCTGCTTGCTGAATCCCAGGAATTTTGTGAACTATTCCAATTCCTGAGTTGCTGTTTTTTTCCCCGACTGTTTTGACACCCTAATGATCCATAAATCTGTTTTCTGCACTGGAGTGTTTTAGACAAACCATTTTTGCCCATTATATGCCCTGGTAGGTGCATGTTCTCCTTTTTATTCTGAACTTGAATTATTCTACTACTACTGAGAATATGGACCTCAGTGTCAATGCGCCTCACTCATAGTCTGATAAGTATTATCTAAGGTAAGTTCTATAGTTACTAAAAATACTTTTGAGCTTTCCTGGTTTGTTTTATACACATCAGAGGTACTAGACATTTTGCCATTGTCCACATGGGTAACAAATTTATTTCTATTTATTTATTTATTTATTTATTTAGCCACTGTTGACTGGGTTAGCCCTGCTAGGCTAGAACAGTCTTTTCAGGTGAAACCCAATATCATATTATATACTACTAGGGAAAATTTGGTCTGGGAGTCAGAGAACTTCCCCTGCATTTTTCAGTAGGTACCTTTGGATCTTTTTCATTCGCCTGATTTCTCACCAACTCAGGCAGACAGGACCTTGGTTTAGCTTCTTTTCCAAAAGGACAGCATAGTCAGGCATGCATCATCCTCCTTATACTACACTGTATTGTCAGCAGTTCTATCTGGTGTAAAAATAGAACCTACAGCCTTCTGCACCAGGGACAATTGTACTACCTTTTTTGCCACAAATATTGCATATCTATTTTTCTGGTATGCAGATATGTTAAGGACTCTGCAACCTTAACATTTCTAACAAAACACTTAAGGTCTCTGGATTTCCAATTGCTTGTACAGCCTGTTACATCCTTGCTTTTTTCTGTTATATTCTTCCAGCTTTTTAGTACAAACGGTGTCACCATTTAATCTATATAATCACTTGCTTTTCTGGTTAATTTTGCTTTTAATATTTAACTTTCCTGACAACTAACATGATTTTTTAACCTTGAGGTAGCAGGCAATGACATTGCTTCTAATAAACCTCTTTATGTGTTTGTTGTTTTAGCAGATGTATATACTCGAGTAACATAAGTCGTGAGGTTAAAATTCACATATAAACATCAACAGACATGCACTGCACACACATCCTATATTTCTGGAGGATTACTTGCTGTACTGACTACAAATATTTTTTGCAGAAATCAGATTTTGAAGACACTTTTTTAAAATTTGTTACTGGACTTTGCCACTCTAAATTTACAAAAAACTGTGTGGGTTCAAATTATGCACTTGAAAATCAATGTGAAGGTATACAAGTCTTGAGACCAGCCTACTTGTGAGAAAAGAAGACATTGTGATTTTATTATTTTTTTTTTTTATGACTGCCCTTTCCTTCCAGGATTTCTGGTTTTATGCAGTTAAGACTGATGTAATGAAGCTGCAATCTATATGCTGCAATTATCTCTACTTACTAACATCAGAATCCTGCTTTATATAGATCTAGTGATTTATCTTAGGATACTAAACTAGATTCATTAAACCTTGAGCTTAGCAGTAAATGGCATTTGTGGCTAAGCACAAAGGAAAATGGGTAAGAGTTTCAAAATACATAATCACAGGTCACCAGTTTGTACCTTAGAGTGAGCCATGTGAGTTACAGCAGAGGTTCTGCACAATTCAGAAAAGGTCCAGAACATTTCATAAAGTCAGGCAACAAGCAAAAGGAATTTCTGGCAAAGCTGTTTAAAGCTACAACTGTTTTCCTAACTAAACACTGGAGAGTTTACTGCATAGCATATAGATGAAAGCTGATTGGCTGTGCACAGTGCTGCATATTTTATCATACTCCCGATTTGTATCACCATGACATCAGGTTGTTGGACTTAACCTTTGGAAGAGTAAGGGAAGACTAAGATACATTACTGTTTGTCTTAGCTGGCTTATGTTTGACTTAATTGGCTTTAGCAAATACCTCATCATTTATTCATAAAAACTCTGGCTAAAGACAATGCTGTGAATTATGGCCCATGGTTTACACTTGGCACTACAGTTCAGCATTAACATATGCCAAGCTGCTGTATCTCTTTCCTGAATTTGACACACAGGCCTCATTTTAGGAGAACAGCAGGTAGATGGCAAGACTGTACAACATTTAGCCTGTTTTTATATACTGAGGAATAAATTATTTTAGTTAGTATTTATGCTTACTGCGGCACTTCTTGGTATAAATGTCAAGTCAACGTCTACAAAATATACCAAAAGGTAGATATCCTGTTTCATTAAGGAAAGCTGTAGATATTCATAATAGCAAACTATTTCTCTTCATCTTTCCATTTCCTAGGAAAAGCACTGTGACATTCACTAGTGTGAAATCTGAAAAATGTCAGCAATAAATACATACCGAACTCTATTTTGTTACTTATGTGCTAGTGTCTTCTTTTACTGGCATGTGCTTTATCAGAACAAGAAATGTATGGTTGAATTAAATATGTGTAATACTGTGTTCATTTAACTTTCAACCAAGAAGACATTTATTTAATGATGACACTTTCCACTTGCATCACAAGCAAACATAGTTGAGATATCTTGGTGGAAGGTTGTTTACAATAGATGCAAGGCTTTTTAAAGTAAACTCTACTGTGCCTCACTATTCATTGATTTTTTTTTGAGTTTTCAAACAGGTGACCATGAACTTTAAGCACTGACTGAGAGAATGATCAAGAAAGTACTTGGAAATGTTTGGAATATATTTGTCAAATATCAGTGAGAACAGTACAGCTGGAAGAGTCTCAAACACTATGAATCTACCATAGAATCCTGAGTTTATGATATGTTGTTTTATTAACTATAGAGACTCTGTGCAGAGTGCATATCTTTAAACATTACTTCATCAGCTATACCACAGGGAACCAGTTTGTGCTGACTAATACAACATTATTAAATCTATAGCTCTACATACCTAATCCCATTAACAGCTGTACCAAATTATTTCATGTGCTGATATTGTCCTGCTATGTTTTGTCTTAGTCAAAATGGCAGATTTTTAACTATGGCAATTGCACTTGTAAGGATTTCTGAGGGTTGAAAATAAACTGAACAATTTAGATTAGAGAGATTCTGCCAAGGAAATAAGGGTCTGGTCTCAGTGTTCCCCACCCCATGCCTCAGAAACCCACAGTGCAACGTAAGTATTTACATAGATGTCTTGTAACTGGTTCTGTCGGAGAACATTTACCACAAGAGGAGTGGTTTCTGTCTCTGAAATTCTAGTTTATTGTCCATTTGGGCAGTTTTTCTATCCCTTTCAACTTTCTGGTTTAAAAGCCTGTGTTTGCATAGGCGTATGCGCCACTAAGCTGGGGTAAACTATTACCAGTGCCAAAAGGTCTGCTCTTCAATTTTTCCCTTAGATCTTGCTAGTTCTCTTCTCTCTTGCAGTTTAATTAGCTTATTCACCTAGCACTTCATCAGGCCTTTTGTAGTAATTATTGTAGCACACATAAGTGCTATCAGCACTAGATGTCCCCTAAGGAAACAGCTACACTACTTAGTAATGATGACCATCCCTCCTGGCATGTGTAAAGGTCAGTCTCCTGTGCTTTCTCCTATTAACCTGGTGAACTTGGGCATTCTGAGGCAGTGTAGCAACTGCCTCATGTACACAGACAACACTCAACTCTTACATCCCAGCACTCAGACTTGTGAGAGACACACTTAAATCCAAATTAGAAGCCATGCACTCTCCAGCCAAGGCTAGAATAGCTGGTCAAGAGGAGAAGGTCAACACCTGCACCACACCAGATGGAACACATAGCCCTCCAGAACACCCACCATCACAGCCATCAAATAAAAACACAAACCATACACTCACCTTCACAGAGGCTCTCAATAGACTTCTACCCAAACAGCAAAGACCTCCAAGGCAGAAACGTACTCAACCACCACAACACAGCACTTCAATTTAATTGAATTGTATAGATGATAGGTCACCTTAAAGGTGGGAAAAGTTTTGAAATGATTTATTGTGGTCCTGTTTTTTTATATCACAAAAACCTGGCATTTTAACAGGGGTGTGTAAACGTTTGACGTCCACTGTATGTACCTAACCAGGCATATCCTACAACTGGAACATCCACAGAAGTTCCTCACAAGAAAAATACACAGCATACCTTTTTGTGTGCTTGCACTTGGAAAAGAAATCTTTGTGAAATAGTCCTCTTCTCTGACCTTCTGTTAGTTAAAGGTTTATAGTGCCCGATTAGAACTGTACTTATTTGAAATTGGTTGTTTTGTTTTTATGTACCTTATTAGACTAGATCCAGGGCTCATGGAAATAGCATAGCACTATATGTGCTTGTTTGCTTGCTTGTTGTTTCTTATTTATTTTATTTCCCTGGTATGCGGCTTCCACCACAGAGCTACACTTCATTGCTTCTGGGTGCTAATGATATTTTAACACTTTAGCTTGGAAAGAATTTCCCTTTGCTCTACTTTGAAAATTTAACACTTGGTTAAAAATTGTGCTTTGGTTACTCACACTTACACCTAAAGCAATTGTTTAAGTCAGCACTAATAAGCAGTAGCACTGTCCCTTCAAATTATAACAGTCAAAGCACTCCACTCCAGCTGGTGAAACACCTGAATCTTGAGGGTCTCCCTTGGCTGCCTCCCTCCCAAGTCCACCAAAGAAATCTGGGAATAGTGCTAAATGTCCGGTCGCCCATGTACCTTGCAACCATCCTCTGAGTAACACTGCTGCACACAGAGAACTGCAAACTATCAACAAATTCCAACACATGCTCTCAACCCACTACAATAACCTTTCAGGAGAGAGCTCTCAACTCAACAAAAAACACGCAAGTCAGTCAGGAAAACTACTACTTTGCTCAAACAAAAAGCCACATAGACCTACCAAAAACAGCAGCACACACACAATAATCACAAAGACTTGGCAAAGCTATCTAAACCAACACACCCAGCAGAGCAGAGCCAGAAAACAAAACAAGCCCACAGCCCAAAGCAACAAAACACAACAAACACAAGCAGCTCTCAGTCACAAAACAAAAACCAACACTGCAACACAAATATTCAGAGTTCAACAAGCACACTGATGGCCTGCTCACCAATAGGACAAACACATCATCACACAAAGAATAGTGGTTCTCAGGCAGATCAACCCACACAGCACAATCCCATGCCTGGACCCAAGGCAGTACAAATATTACCCAGTCACTGTCCATGGGCCATGACACTTGAGATGTCACTCCTCCAACACCATGAAAAGAGAATGGGCGATGCCTCTGAGACCTTAAGCCCCTCCTGGTATGATGGGAAGACCTCAGCAACAAGCCCCTCAAGAGAGCCACAATGCCAACATGTGACCTGACTGGGATCACCCTCAACACACAATACAAGTACCTCCTCAATATGAAGGGGATCCAATGCTCAGTCATTTGGGATCAAGGCACCGGTGCCCACACGATAAGCCATCCAGGGAAGGCTTGCACCTGCTCACCAGCTCCCACGGATATGCTCAGCAAGCTTTGCATGTTCCAATACGCCTTTTTGAGCATTGCCCCCCACAAGGACCACCTATGCAGGTACTATCAAAAAAAGACTACTAAGAGTAACCCCACTCAACAAAAGAAAAAAACCCCTCAAGATGCACAACTGAAACTAAAGATGCGCCCCAGGCTCCTATGCTCTGTGCAGGCAACAGAAGGATACCTCCTCATACCATCAAACCCCACCACTACCAGGGCATGGTGAATGACCCATGCCGCCCAGGAGTATGGACCCATCAAAGGAGGGCCCCACCCACCCCCTTAGCACAAAGGAGTGTTTATTGGTATCAAAGCACCAAAAAGTGCCCCTAAACATCCATGTGCAACTAACAGTGAGTAAAACTGGCACTCTCCCGAACCACATGCTACAAGTAACCTCCCAAACCTTACTGAAACATAGAAGCACAGCAGAACCTCCAAAATATGTCCAAGAACCCCAAAAACATGAAGAGATTGGCATAGCCTCAACTAGACAAACATATCCAAGACCATGAACCTACACACCCAGGGAAAGACTACTGGAAAATTCCCAGGTCCAACTTGGCTCAAATATATTGGGAAAAAGACTACCCCACTCCCACATCAAGCACAAAATATAAACCACTCTCCATGGACCATCATATCCCGATTTGCTCCCTCACAGAAGATAAATCCACAATTCTATCCACCAGACCATTTAAAATCCTCTGAAAACCACACATCCAACTTGGGGACCCTCTAGTTAAACATCCCTAAAACTTTCAAAAATCCATCAAACAATCCCTCAAAACCGAGAAGATTACCCTAGCCAAAACCCTCTTTGGAAATACGCCCAACTAAGCACACCTTCCAGGGAGCAAATTTCCTGCGCGATCCCAAATAAAACCAAGACCTAATCCTCCAAAAGCAAGACCCAATCCCTCCACCCCCCACCCAACAAATATAAAGACCCCCCAGATAAACAACCATACATCAGGAAGGACAAGCAAAAAAAAAAAACAAGCAAAATCCCTCCAACGGAAGGCCAAAAATGATAGTATAACAAAAACTAAAAAGTTACATAATAATGTCTTGTACTAAATTCTAGTTAAAATTAGCATAAAGGGAACTAAGGATCATCACAAGGTTTTCTTTTAGTTATAATACAACTAAAATTGGCTGATATGCTCAGAAAAAGTCCAACAGACAAAATACAGAACTCACAGACAACTCCTAGCTGACAGGTTCAACAGGTTCATTCCCCCTGCTCCCCACCTCCTTACCGCAAAATATCCCAAATTGCACCCAGCAGAGTGCATTCCTGACATCCTCGATGCTCCAGCACATTTCTCCTCCTCCAAAAAAAACACGGCATCAAGGACCAGATGGGTGTCCGGCTGCCCCCTCATACATCACATGAAAGAGCTAAAGCCCAAACATACTGCAAGCATCAACACAGCACTACAGGATATGTGTGCGGTCCCGGCTGGACAGCAACAGTGAATCCCTCTCCATACTGGTGCCCTCAACGCTACAAGATGGTGCTTCGCATAAGCCTGATGTGCTAGGAGTCTGCAAAACCATGGAAAGAAAGTCATCATGGACCTAGCATAATAAAGATATTGGGACCTACAAACATCAACTATTTCCTAAGAGTTTGGGCTTTGTTAGGGCAGGATTTTGCCTCTAAACCTGAAGGATTTTTGAAACAGTCAGGCCGTCAAAACACTGGGGAGGGTAATCCACACAGCCTACACCCACCTCGCAGTAAAACATTATAGATATGCCTTGAGATTTCGGAATAATACCGATAATTACATACTCAAATATAAACCTAATGTCACTAGATGGACTGGCTCAAGGACAGAACCAGAACTGGTTAGAATTAGGAAAATTGCACCAGTATGTCAGACTCCAAGCCAGCCACAAGTGGGTGGACCTGAGGCTCAGATCCTGGGACCTCTCTTCTTATTATATATAACCGGAGATGGTACAGGGAGCGGACAGGATTGACTGCAGATAGGTAACAGAACAACTCAGCAAACGGACCCATAATGACTCCCAACACACAAACAAACCTCCAAAAGAAACAGACAAAACAGACACAGCTAAATGCAGCCATGGTGCCAAAAGAAAAAAGTCAAAAGTGTATAGTCATCCAAATTGCCAAAAAATTTGCCAATCCATTGGCACAGACATGGTTGAAATCCAATAAGTACAGAGGAAGTAATTAGGGACCTGGGATAGCAATTGTCTTTGACAAACCACGCACAAAGCGTGGCCAAAGTGGTTAGAAAAACATTTATATAGCCCACAGCGGGATCAGGGGTCATCAATGGGAGTTCACTCGCTCATTTACTCATCCTTACTCATCCCCCATCAATGCATCTTTGGGGATTGGGATGTTTGGTTACGTACCTTACCAGACACCTGCAAAAGTAAAAGTACCCCAAAAAACTGAAAGGGATCAAAGGGTCAAAACAGATGCCAATGCTGCCCCGTGGTTAAAGAAACTCCAGCTCTACTCAGCAGTGAGGCTATCCAGGCCTAAGAATCTGTGCCATAATGTATAATTAATAACCCCCCCGAAAATGGATGGACATCCTCAGAAAAAAAAAAAAAATCCCAGCGAGCGCACGCGAGAGACTTGAACTGAACTTAAAACAAAAAGGAGGGGAACATGGGGACAGATTCATAACCCAGAGCTCCCTTCACTCTGGAATAAAATCCCAGTCCAGGTTAGGCAGAGTCCAGATTTGAGTCTCTTCTCTGGGAGAGTGGGGAGTGGATGGGAGGATGAGGGTTTACCCCGGTATCACTATCACTTCACTGTTAGTTAGATAGGAGGCACAGTATACTAACCGGAAAAGGCATAGCAAAAAAAATTTTAAAAAATGGGGCGAAAAGCCACACATTCTCGCGCTAGGCTTATAAATGCCCTAGGGCAGATAGCCTAGTATGAACCTATGAACCTATGAACCTATAAGTAAAATTACCTGTGCAGACCACTTCAAGGCACCATCCCTAATTTTTGTCTACTACAGGCTTTTGAGGGGAGATCTATGCCTGGTATATGGAACATTGCTAGACCCCACTCTGATGGACCTCCTGCATATCCACAAAACAAACAGCACCAGCATTACCAGTTCTAAAGACTTAAACCTTGCTTGTGATATAAAAATGACCTGCTGGAGAGTTATGTATCCCAGAGACTACCCCGTCTCTGGAAGAGGCTCCCTATTCATGTGAAGCAGAGTTACCCCATAACCCAATTCAGGTTCAACTTGGACAATTGGATGGCGAACAGGAAATTCCTCCCTGGTTTGGCACCTATGTCTCTAATGGATACAGGCAACCTGTAAATATTTCATTTCCCAGGTCCCTGCTTGTAAATGTTTCATCTCCCAAGCCCCTGCTTACACTTATCAAGGGTATCAGAACTTGCCAGAGATTTGGGATACATGGCTAGGCTTAAAATGTGCCTTGTGGTTGTTAGCCTAGTAAACACCTATGAACCCATTGTTGTTCTGCACCATCATACAGTCATGTAGATACCACAGAAAGAATACCTCGGTATAGCCAGTAAGCTGTGTGACAGCGCAGTTTGACATCACTAGAAGATGTGTCAGGAGGTACATGAAGTAGGGTGCATTGTACACAGTTATTGGTGTGATGAAAGCTGGGAAACATGAAGTTATTATGGCCTCTCGTGCATGTCCTTCACATACCAAGTACTTGTGTTACATTCAAGGGAGTAGTCAGCACTGTGACCACATGCTGGTGGATGTTACATTTCCCTGTAGGTCTGATTATAGGGTATGATGTCCATATACTTGGATGGTGTGTCTGTTTCCTGATTCAACAAATTCCTCTGTCTCATCAATGCATCAATGCAAGTGTTGTCATGCCTGTGGCAGCAGCCTCTGGTATGTGTAGATACTGCCTGTATTATACTACTAGCACAGTTGGGATAAATGATTGCACACAAGGTTTAGTCCTTCAGAGATCTGTTTGGACACAGCATGTGTATGCCATCTGTGATGTCCATCACTGAACTACTGGGCACGAAAAGGGCCTAGCAGACACCCCTGATGTACTGACCTTATCATTGGACCTGAGATATATGTCAAGTCACATATTTCAACATAGTGAGATGCCATGTATGTCATACACTAATCTACCCATTTGGTGATATAGCTGTTTATGGCCACATATGACAGTGTTGATTGAATACCTCAGTGTGGCTTTTTGTCAAATGCCTTGACCTGTTCAAGTTCCACAAGATGATACTGTTGTCATCATGCATGCCCTCAATGACCTCTTTCAGGACATCTGTTAGATGTAATAGACCCGATGTAGCAGTAACAACTCATACTGGTCTTTTCCACACACCTAGAATATTACTAGCATCCTAGTAGAAGAGGTACATAATGACATGTTGGTCTACTTCACAGTCGAAAAGAGTCACGATGTCTCAATACATAGAAAAGCTGAAAAACACCAAAACTTGATAACACACAGAAACTGTAAGGGTAAATCCAATGGCTTGAAAATACGGACACCAAAAATTAGCGCTTTCATTCACTTTTATTTCCTTGTGAACTTCTTCAGAAATAAAAAAACTCCACTCACATCCTTTTTATATATACAAGTTAATTAGTCACATGATAAATGATCTCATGAAATAAATGAGTTAATTGATTCTCTTAAAAAACACTACAATAAAATATAATTATATCAAAAACAAGAAACTTGTTATAGAAAATTATTGTAAAAAATAAATATAAATATATGTATATACTTATTAAATTTAATGCTGTTTCATTTGTAAAAAACACTTTAAATTGATTGTTTCATTTAAACCAGGAGCAAATTCTGCTCCTAGTTGCAGTTGCCAAAGGGATTCTTAACATTCTAAAAGGACCTTAACATCACCAATAAATGCCCCTGATGGAACACAATCCATTACAGAAAAAATTAATTTCTTGAAATCTTTACAAAGCAAAGAGTGTTTAGCCAAAGCATTAACTAAATCTTTTTTCTTAATGGCTAACAGATGTTCACTAATCATTTTTCTAAGGCATCTTGTAGTCATGCCTATATAGAAACTAGGACACGTTAAAAACTGAGCAATGTAAACTACCTTCTCTGTATTACATGTATAATCACTCTTAGACCAATATGTTTTGTTTAAATGTGAAACATATATTGAAGAAGAATTACTTATAAACCTGCAGTTTCTGCAGGCATTACATGCATAGGTACCCTTAGCTAAAATTCTTGGACCTTTATTTTCATTTCCTACTTTATTTGTCCATTCTAATATGTTTTTAATGTTTCTTGTTTTTTTGAAAACAAATTTAGGTCCTTCACCTATAATATTTATCAATTCCTGATTTCCTAACAAAATTTTCCAATTATCCACTATTATCTTTTTATACACCACATTTCATTTGTAATAGGCAAAACAAAAGCAGAAAAAAAATTCTTTGTCAGGGCAATTAACTCTTCCATTATCAGCTGTTCCAAAATTGGATGAATGGAAAACCAAAATGGGACAAGCTTTGTCTTTTCTGAGTGCTATCACTTAGTTGGCTATAATTTGTAACCACCCTGAGTCATAGCCTCTGGAAATAAAGAACTTTTGAATAATCTCCAGTTCTTGAAAAAACATAGCATCCTGTGATGTAAGCCTACTAAGCCTAATAATCTGTCCCTTAATTACTCCTTTTTTCATATGAAATGGATGTAAACTAGTTCTGTGTAAATATTGATTAGCAAAAGTTGCTTTTCTATATATACTACTAATAAATTGCTTTCTAATGTTGTCATAAGTTAGATGCAAATCTAGGAAATTGATACTTTCCCCATATTCACCTAACGTGAACTTGAGGAACACAGTAGTACTGTTTAGATATTCTACAAATTTTCCAAAATCTTCACGAGTACCATGCCAAAGAAAAAACAAATCATCTATGTATCGATGATAGAATAAAATATTATCTCCAAAAGTATTATTATTATCAAGAAATTAATTTTCCCATTTTGCCATCACAAGATTGGCATATGCTGGAGCTACCTTGGCTCCCATTGCCACTCCAGCAATTTGTTTATAAAATAACTTATTAAAGATAAAAAAATTATTATCAAGTACCAACTCCATCAGGGTACAAATTGTATTGATTTTAGTATTACTGAAAATAGTCTTATTAGTTAAGTAATCTCTCAAAAAATCAATACCTACTTCTTGATCTATACATGTGTATAATGAAACTACATAAACTACATCTAGAGAAGCAAAGCTAAAGTAATTTCCTCTAGTATCTAATTCACGTAGTAATTCTAATAAATGCCAAGAATCCCTAAGGTAGTATTTAGATGCTTGCATAACAAGGTTAAGAAAATAATCTAACCAAGTGGAAATAGGCTCAGTTTTAGAATTGTGTGCCGAAATAATAGGTCTAAAAGGGGGATTGTGACTGTCTTTTTGTATTTTGGGAATACCAAAAAGATTAGCCATTTGAGGGTGTGAAACTGTTAAATAAGTATAACTCTGGTGGTCTAATTCTTCTTGACAAAACATATCAAATAGACATGTGTCTATTTTCATAAAACTTTGTAAGATAAAACTCATTTCAACTTTTTTATATGTTTTGTCATCAGTCAACATCTCCTCCATATTCTTATTATAGGTGTCAACATCCATAATGACTATTTTGCCACCCTTTTCGGCCTTCATAACTCATAGTTCCCTGTTTTCTTGGAGAGTTTTAAAAGCTTCTAATTCAGAAGCTTCTAAATTAATAACTTCCTTGTTCGGTTTAATAGCTCTAAAACCTGCCTCACAGATGTTTTGAAAACCTGCAATGTACAGATAAGTGGTGGTGGATTAAAGGTACTTGCTTTCTTAGGACCTAAATTAAAATCTTGGTGATGGATGTCATGCAAAATATATCTTAAATTCAATTTTCTTAAGGTTAACCTAAAATCAACCAAAGTTTTAGCAATGTTAAAGGAATTTCCAGGAATAAAAGATAATCCCTTCTTTAAAACTTGTATAGTGGGTTGGGAAAGAACAAGGCTTGACAAATTATGAATCTGAAGATCATACTCAGAAACTACCACTTTTTCTTGCTCCTGGTCTTTCCCTTCCCCTTGTTCTGAACTACTTTGGACCAAGTAGGCCATCTTTTGTTCCCCTGCTTGTCGACCAAAAAAGGAATACCATTATTTGAAGCATTGGTTCCTTCATTGTTATTTGAATTACAAGCTTTAGTGTTGTTATTATTATTATGCATATTAGACCTTTCTCCATTAGATACCACCCCATTATTATTGTTTGTAAAAGAACCCGATGAACTGTTATGAACCTCATTAGTATTGACATTAGATGTAGAAGAATTGTTGTTTCTATTCATTGTTTCTACTTTATTCGTTTCAATGGTAACATCTGTACTTTTTTTTATAAAATAAGCACTTTTATTGGCATTGGCTACAATATCTCGTTTAAGCTTTTTTTGTTTTCTTGCTATTATGGTAGCCCTCTGCCTATCTGCTTTTGCTGCAATTCCACAATATAAATTATTAAATGAAGAAAAACAAGAAAAATTCTTGATATTCCTATCTAAATCATTCATTTTGTTCTTCACTTCTTCAATTTGCTTAACATAATGCTCTACCAATAATTTCATAAGTTGTACACCAAAATTGTCAAACAAATCTACAAGTTTGTGGTATAAGCTGTCACCAAAAACAACACAATTAGGAAATGTGTTAGTTCTTAAACCTTGCGGAACACATTTCCTTTTAACACATTCAGTTAAATAACTTATTTCAATGTCCAACATCACATATTTCAAAGTAAATTTTTCGAGTTCATATATAGTCTGTTTGCAAGTTTTTTGCTCGAAAAAAGAGCCAGAAGCTGTTTCGTCACTTACGCTGCTGTTTGTCTCTGTTTGAACTATCTCAGCAAATGGATTGTTCTTAGTCTGCAAAATGTAATCCAAAATGCCATTTGGACTAACCGGCGGTTCTTCAGCCCGCGTCTCACTGGTTTGAATGTCCGTTGTAGCATTGATTACCTTCCGACTTTGCACGGAAACAAGTTGTCTCTCTGAGGATCCGCCGCTACCAATAGCTGCACCTTCAAATCCCTTTTGAATTGCAGTGGTAATGACGCTCGTGATTTGCTCTGAAAACAGAGCAAAACTATCTGGAACTGAGTGAGTGGATAAATTTAAAAGTGTGTCCTGTGACATACTTGGAAGCCAAAGATAAACCACAAACAGGACAAAAAAGGTCTATACGTAGAAAAGCTGAAAAACACCAAAAATTGATTAAAGTGTTTTTTACAAATGAAACAGCATTAAATTTAATAAGTATATACATATATTTATATTTATTTTTATAATAATTTTCTATAACAAGTTTCTTGTTTTTGATATAATTATATTTTATTGTAGTGTTTTTTAAGAGAATCAATTAACTCATTTATTTCATAAGATCATTTATCATGTGACTAATTAACTTGTATATATAAAAAAGGATGTGAGTGGAGTTTTTTTATTTCTAAAGAAGTTCACAAGGAAATAAAAGTGAATGAAAGTGCTAATTTTTGGTGTCCGTATTTTCAAGCCGTTGGATTTACCCTTACAGTTTCTGTGTGTTATCAAGTTTTGGCGTTTTTCAGCTTTTCTACGTATAGACCTTTTTTGTCCTGTTTGTGGTTTATCTTTGGCTTCCAAGTATGTCACAGGACACACTTTTAAATTTATCCACTCACTCAGTTCCAGATAGTTTTGCTCTGTTTTCAGAGCAAATCACGAGCATCATTACCACTGCAATTCAAAAGGGATTTGAAGGTACTGCTATCGGTAGCTGCGGATCCTCAGA
Organism: Protopterus annectens; assembly: GCF_019279795.1. NCBI lineage: Eukaryota > Metazoa > Chordata > Ceratodontiformes > Protopteridae > Protopterus > Protopterus annectens. Next base: position 1,660,508,101 of record NC_056739.1, read on the forward strand.
GGGACAACTTGTTTCCGCAAAGTCGGAAGGTAATCAATGCTACAACGGACATTCAAACCAGTGAGACTTGGGTGCGGGCTGAAGAGCGCGGTTAGTCCAAATGATGCTTGGATTACATTTTGCAGACTAAGAACAATCCATTTGCTGAGATAGTTCAAACAGAGACAAACAGCAACGTAAGTGGTTGAACTTCTTTCTTTTTTTTTCGAGCAAAAAACTTGCAAACAGACTATATATGAACTCGAAAAATTTACTTTGAAATATGTGATGTTGGACATTGAAATAAGTTATTTAACTGAATGTGTTAAAAGGAAATGTGTTCCGCAAGGTTTAAGAACTAACAAATTTCCTAATTGTGTTGTTTTTGGTGACAGCTTATACCACAAACTTGTAGATTTGTTTGACAATTTTGGTGTACAACTTATGAAATTATTGGTAGAGCATTATGTTAAGCAAATTGAAGAAGTGAAGAACAAAATGAATGATTTAGATAGGAATATCAAGAATTTTTCTTGTTTTTCTTCATTTAATAATTTATATTGTGGAATTGCAGCAAAAGCAGATAGGCAGAGGGCTACTATAATAGCAAGAAAACAAAAAAAGCTTAAACGAGATATTGTAGCCTATGCCAACAAAAGTGCTTATTTTGTAAAAAAAAGTACAGATGTTACCATTGAAACGAATAAAGTAGAAACAATGAATAGAAACAATTCTTCTACATCTAATGTCAATACTAATGAGGTTCATAACAGTTCATTGGGTTCTTTTACAAACAATAATAATGGGGTGGTATCTAATGGAGAAAGGTCTAATATGCATAATAATAATAACAACACTGAAGCTTGTAATTCAAATAACAATGAAGGAACCAATGCTTCAAATAATGGTGTTCCTTTTTTGGTCGACAAGCAGGGGAACAAAAGAGGGCCTACTTGGTCCAAAGTAGTTCAGAACAAGGGGAAGGGAAAGACCAGGAGCAAGAAAAAGTGGTAGTTTCTGAGTATGATCTTCAGATTCATAATTTGTCAAGCCTTGTTCTTTCCCAACCCACTATACAAGTTTTAAAGAAGGGATTCTCTTTTATTCCTGGAAATTCCTTTAACATTGCTAAAACTTTGGTTGATTTTAGGTTAACCTTAAGAAAATTGAATTTAAGATATATTTTGCATGACATCCATCACCAAGATTTTAATTTAGGTCCTAAGAAAGCAAGTACCTTTAATCCACCACTTATGGGTACATTGCAGGTTTTTTAAAACATCTGTGAGGCAGGTTTTAGAGCTATTAAACCGAACAAGGAAGTTATTAATTTAGAAGCTTCTGAATTAGAAGCTTTTAAAACTCTCCAAGAAAACAGGGAAATAAGAGTTATGAAGGCCGACAAGGGTGGAAAAATAGTCATTATGGATGTTGACACCTATAATAAGAATATGGAGGAGATGTTGACTGATGACAAAACATATAAAAAAGTTGAAATGAGTTTTATCTTACAAAGTTTTATGAAAATAGATATATGTCTATTTGATATGTTTTGTCAGGAAGAATTAGACCACCAGAGTTATACTTATTTAACAGTTGCACATCCTCAAGTGGCTAATCTTTTTGGTATTCCCAAAATACAAAAAGACAGTCAGAATCCCCCTTTTAGACCTATTATTTCGGCACACAATTCTAAAACTGAGCCTATTTCCACTTGGTTAGATTATTTTCTTAACCCTGTTATGCAAGCATCTAAATACTACCTTAGAGATTCTTGGCATTTATTAGAATTACTACGTGAATTAGATACTAGAGGAAATTACTTTAGCTTTGCTTCTCTAGATGTAGTTTCATTATACACATGTATAGATCAAGAAGTAGGTATTGACTTTTTGAGAGATTACTTAACTAATAAAACTATTTTCAGTAATACTAAAATCAATACAATTTGTACCCTGATGGAGTTGGTACTTGATAATATTTTTTTTATCTTTAATAAGTTATTTTATAAACAAATTGCTGGAGTGGCAATAGGAGCCAAGGTAGCTCCAGCATATGCCAATCTTGTGATGGCAAAATGGGAAAATGAATTTCTTGATAATAATAATACTTTTGGAGATAATATTTTATTCTATCATCGATACATAGATGATTTGTTTTTTCTTTGGCATGGTACTTGTGAAGATTTTGGAAAATTTGTAGAATATCTAAACAGTACTACTGTGTTCCTCAAGTTCACGTTAGGTGAATATGGGGAAAGTATCAATTTCCTAGATTTGCATCTAACTTATGACAACATTAGAAAGCAATTTATTAGTAGTATATATAGAAAAGCAACTTTTGCTAATCAATATTTACACAGAACTAGTTTACATCCATTTCATATGAAAAAAGGAGTAATTAAGGAACAGATGGCTTAGCAGGCTTACATCACAGGATGCTATGTTTTTTCAAGAACTGGAGATTATTAAAAAGTTCTTTATTTCCAGAGGCTATGACTCAGGGTGGTTACAAATTATAGCCAACGAAGTGATAGCACTCAGAAAAGACAAAGCTTGTCCCATTTTGGTTTTCATTCATCCAATTTTGGGACAGCTGATAATGGAAGAGTTAATTGACCTGACAAAGAATTTTTTTCTGCTTTTGTTTTGCCTATTACAAATGAAATGTGGTGTATAAAAAAGATAATAGTGGATAATTGGAAAATTTTGTTAGGAAATCAAGAATTGATAACTATTATAGGTGAAGGACCTAAATTTGTTTTCAAAAAAACAAAAAACATTAAAAACATGTTAGAATGGACAAATAAAGTAGAAAATGAAAATAAAGGTCCAAGACTTTTAGCTAAGGGTACCTAGGCATGTAATGCCTGCAGACAATGCAGGTTTATAAGTAATTCTTCTTCAATATATGTTTCACATTTAAACAAAACATATTGGTCTAAGAGTTATTATACATGTAGTACAGAGAAGTTAGTTTACATTGCTCAGTGTTCAACGTGTCCTAGTTTCTATATAGGCATGACTACAAGATGCCTTAGAAAAAGGATTAGTGAACATCTGTTAGCCATTAAGAAAAAAAGATTTAGTTAATGCTTTGGCTAAACACTCTTTGCTTTGTAAAGATTTCAAGAAATTTATTTTTTCTGTAATGGATTGTGTTCCATCAGGGGCATTTATTGGTGATGTTAAGGTCCTTTTAGAATGTAAAGAATCCCTTTGGCAACTGCAACTAGGAGCAGAATTTGCTCCTGGTTTAAATGAAACAATCAATTTAAAGTGTTTTTTTTACAAATGAAACAGCATTAAATTTAATAAGTATATACATATATTTATATTTATTTTTATAATAATTTTCTATAACAAGTTTCTTGTTTTTAATATAATTATATTTTATTGTAGTGTTTTTTAAGAGAATCAATTAACTAATTTATTTCATGAGATCATTTATCATGTGACTAATTAACTTGTATATATAAAAAAGGATGTGAGTGGAGTTTTTTTATTTCTGAAGAAGTTCACAAGGAAATAAAAGTGAATGAAAGCGCAAATTTTTGGTGTCCGTACTTTCAAGCCGTTGGATTTACGCTTACAGTTTCTATGTCTCAATACATGCATTCATCAGGTCCTGTTCCCCAAACTCAGGTGGATGCATGTTGATGTGCATCCTTGTATAAGAACATAGGCTATGTGGCGGGTGTGTTGAACTGTGTATTCAATGTATCAAAAATGTGTATGTGCTGGGTCACACCGTATGTGATCTGTGATATTTTCATAGCACATTGATTCCATGTGACAGGCCTGGATGAAAGTAAGACATCTTACATCATACTGCCTGTTGTGATCTGCCTTTGGGTTTTGACACAATCACACTTGAAGGTATCATTGAGAAAAAACACAAGCTGGGGATTAATCCTTACATCAGCTGATGGGTAGATAATTGGCTCACTGATAGAAAACATCATGTGAAAGTTGATGACTCAACCAGTACCAGTAGACCTGCCACCACTGTCAAATCCCAGGGATCTGTGCTTGTCCCTTTACTATTTGAATTGTATTTCTCGACAGTTCAGGCTGAAGTATATTACCTTTGCCTTACCAAGTTTGCTCATTCTTGCATGTTGTGTGCAATCACTGAGTTCACCAATGGTAATAAATAGTACAGAAGGAGCTAACACACACAACTGAATGGTGACAAAGGCACATAATCTACAAATAAATGCAGAAATGTGGGTTTATAATGTTGTCCATCTGAAAAATGGAGTTCCATGTTAATCACACCATTGACAGCAGTCCTGCTATGCAGAATCCCAGTAATGCAGGCACTGGGAACAGATTTAGATAGCAATCTGAGCATTGACAATCACCTGTCCACACTGCTATTGAAAGCCTATGCTGTGCACTTCCTAAGTCATGCCATCATATTGATAACTTAGGATTGTATGGCAGCACTGCAGTCAAACCTCATTACAGCACTAATAGAGTATATTGCCCTTTTTTACATGTACCTCACCAGACACATTTAGCAGCTGGGCAGACCACAGGGCTTTCATAGCAAGATAACGCAGGGTCTATACACCTTGCCATGATGTATGTGGATAGATTGAAAGCCACATCATGGTAAACTTTATTGTGTAGGATGAATTGACTTCTGCCTGACCCTACCCTGGTGGGAGTACTGCATATCCAAAATGTGATATAGCTGATGACATCAGCAGTGTCTGTTGGGGAGAAGATAACACTGTCCCACATGCTGGTGTAAATAGCTCTTTGTTCATAGGTTCATAGGTTCATACTAGGTTATCTGCCCTAGGGCATTTATAAGCCTAGCCAGAGTGTGTTTGGCTTTCGCCACCCATTTTAAATTAATTTTGATATGCCCTTTTTAGAGGTAAGTATATTGTGCCTCTGTCTAACAGTGACACAGAAGTGATACCCATGGTAAACCTATGATCTCCCATCCACTCATCGAGATTCCTCTTGAAGAGAGTCAATAAGGGACTCTGTCTAACCTGGACTGGGATTTTATTCCAGAGTGAAGGGAGCCTCTGGGTTATGAATCTGTCCCTCCAGCATGTCCTATTTATTTCAGTGCTGAGGTTCAAGTCTCTCGAGCACATAGCTCGATGGGATTTGGATTTTCTGAGGTGCAGCATGTCCATTAATTCCAGGTTGGGCATGGCTTTATACGTCAGGCACAGTTCGCCTCTGAGCAGGCGGTATGCCACTGAGTAGAGCTGGAGTTTCTTTAACCGAGCAGCATATGGTATCTGTTTGAGCCCTTTGATCTTCTTGGTGAGGTGCTTTTGGGTTCTTTCCAGTTGCTGCAGGTGTCTGGTAAGGTACATCCCAAAAGGGGCATTGTACTCAATTATGGGCCTGATGAGGGATGAGTAAAGAGGCACGATGACCTCCCCTGATCTAGATATCAAACAGCTCACACACACACACACACACACACACACACACACACACACACACACACACACACACACACACACACACACACACACACACACTGTTGACTGCAGTGAGAAAAGAACTCTACCTATATAACTACACATACTAAATAACACAGTACTTCACACAAGTACCACAGCTCAAGTTTGAGCTATACAGGAGTGCAGATGAACTTATAGTAGATGACATCAGCAGGCCATGTGGGAGACAAGAGGCTGGGAGGCTTGTACAAAATGGATGTGTAGCCTTGAACAAATATCAAAATACTAGCAATCTATGTAATTGCAGAAGTAACTGTAGGATATACACATCTGCTTTGTTGTCTAGAAGCAAGCATACATACACATACACACACACACACACACACACACACACACACACACACACACACACGTGCATGTACACAGTCAACTGCAGTAAGAATAGAATCCTTCCTATCTAAGTACACAGGCTACAGTACACAGTACTTAATGCAAACACACAGCTCAAATCTGAGCTGTACAGGAGTGCAGTAGATGACATCAGCAGGCCATGTGGGAGATAAGAGGTTGGGTGGCCTGTATGAAATGGATGTGTAGCCTTGAGGAAGTATCAAAATACTGGCAATCTATGTAGCTGGAGAAGTAACTGTAGGATTAAAATCTGCTCTGCTGTCTAGACACACACACACACACACACACACACACACACACACACACACACACACACACACACACACACACACACAACTGCAGTGAGAACAGAACCCCTACCCATCTAAATACACAGACTACAAAGCACAGTAAGTTATGCAGACACCATGTCTTAAGTCTATTTTGTACAAGAGTGCAGGTGAACTTATAGTAGATGACATCAGCAGGCCATGTGGTTGACAACAGGTTGTGTGGCCAGCATAAGCACGTAGATTCATAGGTTCATATCAGGCTACTAGCCTAATAGCACTAGGATCTTTAGACGCCTAGCTGTGTAAAAACACAAGTACCATTATTGAGCATAGTCGGATGGTCATTTTTAGTAGAGTGTGTTTGTGATCAGTGCCAACTGGCCCCATCCATGAGGGATATAGATTCAAGCCCAGAAATGACTTTATAATCACTAAACCAGTAGTCAAGGTTGAGGAGCACTGCTTCACTTACAGTGAGAACCTATACAGAGGAGTGTGAATTGTTGTGGGCAATATCTGTCTCCCCAGCATTTCATTTTATGTCATAGGTTGGGTTGATAACCCTGGGGCAAATTATTGTTGTCTCATTTGAATTGCAGATGCCTATCATTTACAGAAGGTCAGGGTCTGAGACTGATCTGCAGGGCAGCCATAGTTCACCTCTCAACAGCCTGCATGATACCAAATACAATGACAGATATATAAGTCTTTCCATGTATGTCATGTTTGGGGGCCTGGGAGTCTCCCAGGCACAACCCTGTGTTCTCTGCAATTGCTGCAGGTGTCTGGTGAGGTACAGAAAGAGATGTGAGCATTATAGTATATTATTGGGGTGATAAGGGTAGAGTACTGCAGAGGTATAACTCTCCTGGTCTTGAATGTAATGTCCATATGTATGATGTGTGGATTGTTTGTGTCACCACTATAAGCACATTGTGATGAAAGTGTAGATTGCTATCAACATGTGTTCCTAAGTCTCACAGCACCATGCTTGAGCTTTGTGGGGGTGCTATGTATATCATAATTAGCAGCGGTACTTTATTCACAAAGTTGACCAAGAGTCATTATATGCTTGCAGTTCAGTCTGTGAGTTTGTCACCAATCGTCAGTCTGTGTTAACCTTTACTGTATTATGTTACCATCACTGGGGACTCTATATGAGTGTGTTCAACTAGCAATCATCTGCAAACTTGGTAAACCACAAGCCATCTACTGCTCCTTGTGCTTCCGGGAAGTATTTTCCAAACAGTTCTGGATCCAGCACAGATCCAGATCTTTAAGGTATTCCACTGGTTAGCGGGTTAGTGTTGGAGGTGCAGTCTCCAACTTTGAGATTGTGTGTTCTGCTGCTGAGACAGTTGGCTCTCCATCTAGTACTGTATGGATTAATTTCTAGATTGGTGATCTTCACTATTTGACATGAATGGGGGATACTGTCAAAGGCCTTGGATAACTCAATGTAGGTGGCATGTCCTGTTATCCCTCATCCAGGTCTTTGAGGTCAGTATCCAAAAAGTCCACAAAGATTAGTCAGCAAGACCTACCCTTGTCAAACCCAAAATAGCTGGGCCAAGTGTGTTGAAGGTTACATTTGTCCCTGTGGATATGGTCAATGTTGATTCCTGCAGTAGCCATGCAGATAAGGCTTTTTAGGCATATGGGTTAGTAGTTGTAGTTCTTCATGTTACTAGATTGATGTGCATTGCATAGCACACAGCATTTGATATTGCATTTTATAGTTTGTTAGATATATGGGTGGAAAAAGTACTGAGACCTCCAGGTTTGTAGTGCTAGGGTGATACCAAAACATGCATTTTAAATATATGACATGCAGTTAGATAGGTCCCTCACTTTGTAATGTTTCTACATGTACTTTCATGTCATACAAAGGACGCGGACAGTAAACAACAGAAACACAACTTTTTCTTTACCGTTGATGTAAGTTGGTGAGTGATGTGCAACACTGCGCAATCATGCTTTAAAGAACAGAAAGTGGGAAGATAGGACATTGGTGAAATGGAGATGCTAAAATCTTAAAGTTAGTATTGAGTCTCTGGAATACACCTGCTACTTAAGTGACTCTGTGGTGGCATGTGTTCATGCAGTAATACATTCCTTTGTGGGATCATACGGTACTGGGTTGGAATACAACTGAATCTAACACTTTACTCTCATATTACCATTGCTGTTAGTTGGTGCACAACGTGCCCCATCGCACAATAATGAATTCAAAAAAAGAAATGGGGAAGAAAGGACAGTGGTGAAATAGGGAGCAAGCAGGTGGAAATACAAATGGAAAGGAATGCAGGAATGTGCAGGAGGGAGGCAGGAAAGAACCATAGCTATCTATTTCTTCAGCAGTAAAAACTGATAATATATGCAGGATATTAGCTGAATTTGGACTGTCACTTCCAGAAAGAGGGGTGACCACAACACAATCATGTTGTATAACCAACTGGATCAAATCGAGTGTGTCAAGTAGACACGTGTGCAAAATGGAGAGCTATGTATGGGATGATTTTTTTTATTTTAATTAATTAATTAATTGTTTTTTTTTTATTTGGGAGAGAGAGAGAGGAATGTTGGGGAAGGGACATAGGTACATTGGGGTCTGCTAAGTTGGGCGGGTAAGGAAGGAGATGCAGACAGACTAGGGAAACAAGACAAGGTGCAAGGACAGTGATGTGATGGACAGAAGAGGTCGGTGGACACCATGGATGGGGTGAGGGTGGGGACATCCAGGACCCATGGACATCAAGCTGGTTGACAGTGAGAATTGAGTCCTCACCCACAGGACTGTCATCACTGTCACCTCACTCTGCCACTGGCTGGAGCACTTTATGTCTCCTTCTTCTATTGGTCCTACATAAAATGTGGAAGAGCAGCCTCTCCATCCAGTGTAGCTGTACAGTAACAGTGTGGCACACAACCATGAGCACCATCCCTGGCAGTTCTGAACAGGAGATTATCTCACCAACCCTGACACTGCTCCCAGATAGAACCACTGGCCTATCTTCTGGAGAAGAATTACCTGAGGGGGACAGGTAGTTCATAGGCAGCAGAGGTGGTGCTGACAAGTCATAAATGGTGCCAAAGGAGGAGGAGTGGGGGCAGGTGGATCCTGTGGGGTAGGCCAACCTGTGGTGCTGTGCAGCATTTCATAATGTGGTACACATGGATGACATGGACACATTTTTATGACACATAATAAAATAAAACAAAAAAAAAAGAGAGATAAGGGTTGGGGATGAGATAAAAAAAAACAGATAGGATTAGTACCTTCATACATAATGTACAATGCATTAATACAATTATTTGACTCAATTATCTTAATCTATACTCTTAGGACTACTACACCCTAACAGATAACTTACTACTTTTAAGACTAGCAGCTCTTAACAGATGCACACTATACTACAGATTGAAGCAAGTATTCCTTTCCTTGCGCATATACAGCATATATGAGTGTTCCAGTTATCCATATTAAAGCAGGGCATGTGTGCCACTGGTATAGAGCTTTTATGTTAAACCTTTAAGTTGCACATAATTGAAGAATTAACAATCATTGTATAGTTGGGAAGTGTGGTATTTGTAGCCACTGCCTCTGACTAAAGTCTAATATTGTGCTGTTGGTTTGTGCTACAGACTCATGCATGCAAACTTGCTTTTACAGTTGAGATATGCATGCTCAATTTGATACAACTCTATAAAATACCAGAAAATCTATCTTTAACTTTTAATGCTACAATGACACTACTCTTCTACTGCATCCTCACCAATCTAGTAGCATGGGCCCTAACATTGCACTCCCTCTCCATGTCAGCTGTGGGAAAAACAGAAGAGAACAGAATACCATTATGAGCACCAGCCTTGCCAATATTCAGCTTTTAAGCCTTACATGTTCTCTTTGGTAGTTGATACTTACACATCTGTGGGATAACCTCCGTCCTAAATTCCTCAGTCCAAGCATTGAGGGTATCCCTCTTCCTCCTCCACAATCACTGTAGTAATGCCTACATTGCTCACCAGTGCTGGAGATATTGGTGGCACTGGTCCCAGCCCAGGCAAAACTATCCCAAGCCTCTGACTTATACTGGGATCGGGAATAGTCCCCCTGCAGCAACATATCACTGTAGTGTTTCACTAGGAGTCCAACAAAAATCTTGGACTATTGGCCACCACATCTCTGAACCCTAAGTCTCACACCCTCTCTACAAATGCCAGTCATGTCTTCAATGGATCAAGAGCAATAGAGACTGACGTTTTCCCTCCAATTGCAGTTATCGCTTTTACCAGGAGTGTGCACACTGTTTGAAATTGTTGGTCACTGTGCACTATTGCTCAAACACGGTGCACGATGGTAAGCAGTGTGCAACAGTGGAAAGCAATGCAATTTCAACATTATTTGATGTACAGGCACTTGTGTATGTGAGCTAGTCAAATGTGAAGGCTATGCCAATCCAGAGAGCAGAAATATACTTACAAGAACATAGTACGCAATATACCCACAGTCATACATGGGATAATAACTATGGCAATGCATAGATAAATAAATAAAGAATAACTAACACTATGTCAAGTGTTATAAGTAAGAGGGACTATAATGGGACATGGAACAAAAGTAAAAGTTCATGGAATATGCTGTATTTGAACCCAGAACCATGTGTATGGCAGTCCTGAACTAACACCTGTTGTTACAATAAGGTTAAGAAAACAATTGTCTATGTTACAATTCATTGTTATAAACTGCAACATCACAACAGTAAAACAAAGACTGCACACCATATTCTAGAACACAGGGCCATCTGTACCCCAGCCTTATACTTACACCTGCTGACACAGGATTAGTTACATGATATTGCCTATTTTACTATTCATTCTTAAGTTCTCCCTGTTAACCATCATGCAGCGTTGCTTAGCGGGTTTGAGCAATGTCTAATAGAATTAATCAAATGCATCCATTTTCCCTGTCTGGATCCTGTCTGCTCCTGGGCTATGGTTTGCATACTGCAGAGCTTTGTGCATACCACATAAACACAGTCATACCTGACATTAATTTTCCACCATTTTCAGTGTTTGCACTGAGCAGCGCAGTGAACAAACATGGGAAAAGAAAAAAATGGAAAAAATCTACCAAGACTTAGAAAAACTCTCGATAGCAACTGGATTGGCATAGAAAATATTTAATGTTCACTTTTGTCTAATACAGACTTCTTCAGAACAAATTATATGGGTACATTCAACTCCTTTTAAATCTAAGTGCAACCAATAAAAACATCCCTTTAATCAAAAACATTAATTATGAAATAAACAAAACAATGAATAAAAAACTTCATATTACCTCCTAAAAATGATTATAATAAATAAATGTGATAATAACTTAGGTGCATCTAAACTGTTTTATTAATTTTCAATCACTTATTAAAAAAACATTTAATATTAAAGTGATCATTAATTTCTGGCAATTTTTCAGCCCCTAATCTCAACTGCCATAATGTTTCTTTTTGTTCAGCTTGGTTCCTGTAATCACCACCTCTAAAAACTTTAGGCACCTACTCTAAAACAGAAAAAAAAGTCTTATTTTCCTTGCAAACGAAAGTGTCTTTATATTAGGCATTGTTCTTGTCTTTAGATTTTTCTTTAATACACTTTTCTAAACATCTAGTACATATTCCTATATAAAAACAATCACAACCTGAACATACACTCATATAAATAACTCTCCAAGTCTTAGAATTATACATGCCTGGAATGGCCAACATTCTATTTATGTATTTTAGATTAACAAAAGGCCTTCAAAAATATATATACTTACTGAATTCCACATTTGTACATACCCTTACTATTATTAGACATTTCCCCTGACCACGTAAGTTTACTATTGTCATCCTGTAGTAGTCTCTTTAAATTGCTGCTATTTTTATAAACAAACTTGAGAGAATTACCTATTACTTTTATTAAGTCTGAGACACCTTGCAAAATACTCCAGTTCTTCCTAATGATAGCTAAAATATCAAAACTGTCTGCAGACATATCCAGACAGCAGACAATACTACTGATCTATCAGATTTGTATTCTTCCCTGTGTTGATATCCAGTCCTTTAGCTAAAATAGGTTGGAAATCAGTTGCTCTCTTTTTTCTAATTTCTTCAGCTGTTTTAAACAGCAATTCCCCTTTATAACCATAGCTGTTATCAAATCGATTTCATTCTCAAACCTAAAACCATTAGTGGTCATCCATGAGGCCCTGATGTACTGGCTTCTTGGTATGTTTTTCTTAACAAAATTAGGATGATTGCTGTCAAAGTGCAGATAGTTGTTGGTAAATGTGTCTTTCCTATAAATATCTTTATCAAATTTATGTTCAGCCTAATTACAAATAGTACATACATCCAAAAAATTCACAGAAAGTACTTGGTTTCCTAAAGTAAAATGTAAAAAAAAATCAGATCACTCATTAAGTGTAAACAATAATAATTTGTCAGCATCTCTACCATAATTTTGGGTATAAAAATGAAAAAGATTTTCATTTTGTCCATAATACCAGAATAGCATATTTCCATTAAATGTTTAAACTTGCTGTTTTACAACAAACTTTGAATGTAGCAATGGTTTGATGCAAAAGTTTAGATAAATATGTTGATTGCTATGAAAAACTTCAAAAGTAGCATCCATATGATAAAAAAGTTAAGGAAGGCATATCAAGCAACATAGCCTGGAATGTAAATATTTACATAAGCTTGGTAATCTGAGAATTTTGGGAAAAGAGTAACAGAAGTGAAGAGTGGATCAGAAGAATCTGTTATTCAGGTTTTCTAAAATGATTATACAACATACTTTTCAGTCAATGTTTTTTCTATACATAAGTTTAAAATAGTGATGCTTTTGTTTCAAATGTTTAATTCCCATTTAGCAAAGACATATTGCACATAAGTTTTTAAGTGACATGCACATATATGTATATATTACAACTAATAACATTACTTAATTTGTAAAAAAAAAAAATGTTTAATTACTGCTACTGTAAAACATTATAACTGTGGAATACTGAAACTTTTATTTTGCCTGTCTGGTAAACTTCATTTTGACGATTTTTCTGTTAAACCTATTTTATCTTGTCATTTTCTGTTTAAACTTATTGCAATATTGTGGAGCTGTTCTCCCCAGGCCTTCACTGAAAAGGGCTACTCAGCTCAGTCAGACTATCCTGGTCAACAATTGTAAAATAAATAATAAATAATACATATAAATATATATATATATATATATATATATATATATATATATATATATATATACACATGTATATATATATATATATATATATATATATATATATATATATATATATATACACACACATTTATATATATATATATATATATATATATATATATATATATATATATATATACACACACACATATATATAATGAGTATAGATATATATATATATATATATATATATATATATATATATATATATACACACACACATATATATTATGAGTATATATATATATATATATATATATATATATATATATATATATATACATATATATATATTATGCATATGGTTCCTTGTCAGAAGGATGAATGCAAATGGGAGCAAATGTCAAAAGACCAAAATGGGCACACCAAAACCTCAAAAGTTCAAACAATAAAGACTTGCGGAATCACAGTGCAGTAAGAATTGGGGCATTGCTCCTTTCCCAACTGTGATACGGTCTCAGAGTTTGTGTGTGTGTGTGTGTGTGTGTATATATATATATATATATATATATATATATATATATATATATATATATATATATATATATATATATATATATATATATATATATATAGATATATAGATATATATTTACAATTAAGAGGGGGTGCTAAAAAGGCTTACTCTCCTGCAAAAAGCAGATGTTGAGGGTTTGTTTTTAAAGCCTGGGTTTTCAATGTTCCCTGTTCTGTCTTTTGACTTTTACTCTTGTGAACTTTCATCCTTCTGATAGAGACCTGTACAGATGTACATTATGGTATACCAAATACACTTGTGTGCATGCAGCCACTGTGTTGATGTGCTAGGTCAATAAATAATATATATAAAATTACAAAATGCCTTTACAACAGAATTTTCAACTTATACCAAGGCACTTTTGATTCTTGCCTATAACTATTTGTTTCACCTAATAATTAACTATCAGTTTTTCAACCACTTATCAATTTAATTTATAACCGCGGTGGTGCTGCGGTAGCATTGTCGCCTCACAGTAAGACGTTGTCCGGTTTGATTCTCAGCTAGAGCATCTTCTGCATGGAGACATTCATTGAAGGTTGTGTGTCAGGCCTGGCAAGCCAGTATGTAAAAATCAACTGCCATTCATTAGCGGACCGGAGTTCCGCTGTGGCGACCCCTAACTGGGAAAAAGCCGAAAGACACAAACAATCAATTTAGTTTATAAAACAATTATTCCCTATAGACTGATAAGAGTAGCAGTTCCTCCAGTACCTTCCTGGAGAAACATTATCTGTACCCCCTATTTTATTAATCTCAGTTGGGCATGTTCTTTATCAATGTGCACCTCAGTATCTTCACTACTTAATATAGTGCATTATATCATTATGACAGTTACACATTTCTCCATATTTCCTTCTGCTTGGAAGGCTGTAAATGCTCACTACAGGGTAGTTCAGTTACCTTTGATGAAAGACATCAAATGTGTTACCTTACCATCATTATGGGAAATTTTGTGACCCCCTCTAAGCAATTTTTACCTTTCATAACTAATTACTAGGCTAGATGCACTTAAGGACTATATTTTAAGCCCAGCCAATTTCCTTCCCAAAGGTGAGGATTGAACCTTGTACTTTGTGTCTGTTAGGCAAACACCTTAACCATTATACCCATCACCAGCATATCACAGAATTTACAAGCGTCAGGCCACCAGAAGAGTACAGTTTGCTCCCCATTCCCTACCTGGGATCTTGCTATCTTAGCATAAGATTATTCAGTATTGTTCCATATCTATTGCAGTTGGAAGTTCTCACCTATCAAACAAGCTTTGAAATATAGATTAATAGTTATAAACTAGGCTAATTCCCACCAGGGCCTTTATAAGCCTAGCAACATAACCCAACCCAGTGATATCCCTATGTAATGGGCATTTATTAGGAGGGGGGGGTATGTTAGTTAGGAACTGTATTAACTCTATTACACACAGCAGAGCATGACTTTCTATTCATAGTTTTATAGGTAAGGGTGATAAATGATAATGAGGGAAACATACTCACTAGTGAGGAGAGTGTGTTGAGCAGATGGAAGGAGTACTTTGAAGGGTTGATGAATGAAGAGAATGAGAGGGAGAGAAGGTTGGATGATGTGGGGATAGTGAATCATGAAGTGCAGTGGATTAGCAAGGAGGAAGTAAGGATAGCTATGAAGAGGATGAAGAACGGAAAGGCTGTTGGTCCAGATGACATACCTGTGGAAGCATGGAGGTGTTTAGGTGAAATGGCAGTGGAGTTTTTAACTAGATTGTTTAATGGAATCTTGGAAAGTGAGAGGATGCCTGAGGAATGGAGAAAAAGTGTTTTGGTACCGATTTTTAAGAATAAGGGTGATGTGCAGAGCTGTAGTAACTACAGAGGGATTAAACTGATCAGTCACAGCATGAAGTTATGGGAAAGAGTAGTAGAAGCTAGGTTAAGAAGGGAGGTGATGATTAGTGATCAGCAGTATGTTTTCATGCCAGGAAAGAGCACTACAGATGCGATGTTTGCTCTGAGAGTGTTGATGGAGAAGTACAGAGAAGGTCAGAAGGAGTTGCATCATTGTGTCTTTGTGGATTTAGAGAAAGCATATGACAGGGTGCCTAGAGAGGAGTTATGGTATTGTATGAGGAAATCAGGAGTGTCAGAGAAGTATGTAAGACTGGTACAGCATATGTACGAGGGTAGTGTGACAGTGGTGAGGTCTGCGATGGGAGTGACGGATGCATTAAAGGTGGAGGTGGGATTACATCAGGGATCATCTCTGAGCCCTTTCTTATTTGCAATGGTGATGGACAGGTTGACAGACAAGATCAGACAGGAGTCCCCGTGGACTATGTTTGCAGATGATATTGTGATCTGTAGTGAGAGTAGGGAACAGGTGGAGGAGACCCTGGAGAGGTGGAGATATGCTCTAGAGAAAAGAGGAATGAAGGTCAGCAGGACTAAGATATGTGTGTGAATGAGAGGGAGGATAGAGGAATGGTGAGGATGCAGGGAGTAGAGGTGGCAAAGGTGGATGAGTTTAAGTACTTGAGATCAACAGTCCAGAGTAATGGTGAGTGTGGAAGAGAGGTAAAAAAAGAGTACAGGCAGGATGGAGTGGGTGGAGAAGAGTGTCAGGAGTGATTTGTGACAGACGAGTACCAGTAAAAGTGAAAAGGAAGGTCTACAAGAAGGTAGTGAGACCAGCTATGTTATACGGGTTGGAGACAGTGGCACTGACAAAAAGGCAGGAGTCAGAGCTTGACGTGGCAGAGTTGAAGATGTTAAGATTTGCACTGGGTGTGACGAGGATGGACAG
This sequence comes from Protopterus annectens, assembly GCF_019279795.1. Lineage (NCBI taxonomy): Eukaryota > Metazoa > Chordata > Ceratodontiformes > Protopteridae > Protopterus > Protopterus annectens. The sequence continues at coordinate 1,660,524,773 of NC_056739.1, forward strand.
GATTAGGAATAAGTACATTAGAGGGTCAGCCCATGTTGAAAGGTTGGGAGACAAAGCCAAAGAGGCAAGATTACGTTGGTTTGGACATGTGCTGAGGAGGTATGCAGAGTATATTGGGAAAAGATGCTAAGGATGAAGCTGCCAGGTAACAGGAAAAGTGGAAGGCCTAAGATAAGGTTTATGGATGTGGTGAGAGAGGAAAGGCAGGTGGTTGGTGTGACACAGCAAGATGCAGAGGACAGAAAGAAATGGAAACAGTTGACCTGCTGTGGTGACCCCTAACAGGAGCAGCCAAAAGAAGAAGAAGAAGACTAGGCAGCTGTTCTTGTGGACCATTTTAAGTCTATCTCATTATCCCCCTCAGTCTGAATCAAACACTGCACCTGCTGAATGTGAGGTAAACACCTTAACCATTATGCCAACCCTCAACATTCAAACATATAATATAATTGAGTAACCTACTGTTTATAGGTTCATAGGTAAGTACTAGGCTAGTTTCCTTGTGTGCCAATTTTAAGCCTAGATATTGTAACATTTCTGCTGCTATGATCAGTGACTGGAGACAGAATTTACAGCCTCCATCCTGCCATTTTTCACCTTTTTTTGACAGCATTAGAAACCTTATTATTTTGACAAACTAAAGTGGATGGAAGGTGGCTATGCTCATTTCAACCGGTCCATTAATAAAGACTCAGCTGTTACCTACCTTTGGTTATGTTCCCTTAGAACCTGTACTTCATGTTCCTGTCTCATTCCACCCCATTGTCCTTGACGGACATTTTGATCCTCTTCTACCTATGCTCCTACCACAACTTCTTTTCCATGAGAGTAAATGCCACTCCCTTGACTCAAAGGAGGGGGGCAGGACAACATTGTTTATTAATCCCCCTTTGCCCAAGGTTCATAGATAACTTAGTTGCTGCTCATTTGGTTAAGGAGACTGTTGTGGAGCCTAGCTGAGTTTCCTAATTGCCCCAAGCACTGTCTGGTCAAGTGACTTTCTCACAATGAAACAGTAGAGAAATGGAGGCTGAGGGAATCAAACCCTAGTCTACAGGAAAGAGCTTATTAAAAGCTTATAGGCTTAACCTTCTGCATTAATTGCCAGACTTCAAAAGCAGCATTGCCCTATCCTGTCAATGTAGCAGCAACCCATGAACCCAAGCATGCAGTGTACATTTCAATGATTATTTATTATTAACATGGATAACACACTGATCCACATTGACCTTATCCATACTCAGTCCATGAAGTCTGTCTGTTTAAATGACTAGCACAAAGACATGCAGAAGGCAAAGAGTGGCTGATGGATTCAATCCGAGGACCACAGGATCATAACCTTAATTCACTGATCTAACTACCAGTTACAGATTTCATCATATTCATTCAAATTCAGAAAAATAGAAAGCTGTCATTGTATCCTCTTGAAAAAAAAAGTTAATTCATTTACAGTACACATTCTAAAGCTCTTCATCCATTCATAAGAAAATTCTGCCTGGTTTATTGTTAAGCTCCAAATTATTGGATAGAGTGTTTCCCTTGTTTTGTAATTCCAAGTCAGGTTTTAAAACTGCAGTATTTAGAGAGGTACAAGTAAAATGAAGTGTGCCCTTGATATATTAATAACAGGCTATAAGGCTACAGACAGCTAACACTATAGTCCAGGGTCCCTACCGGACTGATATCTTTTTCTAAAAATTTTCATTTATTTTTTAAACAACAGAAGGGAACCTGGTATTTTAATGTTGGGTAAAATAGAATAGTCTTACCATAATAACAGAAGGGAACATTGTTGGCTGAATTAGAGACATAAAACAGCAATTTAAAAAAAAGATCCTTTGTTGACATCATCTTAAAGCATAAGCTCATTTCCTGAGGTGTTCTGCTTTTAAAGTGAATCATATTTTCTGAAAGGAAACTATATTGTTATTCAAAATGTCAAGAGCTGTCAACATCTTAGTTTTTTCTAATACAACATTGTTATTATTTGTGTTTATGGCTTGAAATGGCCCATATAGAGAAAGTTACATTTCTGAAGACTGAAACAAAGGCTGTGACATTTTATCAAGATATAAATGTCTAAGTAGCTGCTGACTTGTTTGATTTCATTAGTGGTGGTTCCAACAAAATGTGTTTTGAAGCTGCCGCACTTCAATTTTACAAAAAGTGAGACATAAGTTGGTCCCTGTAGAACAGGTGTTTTTGTGTTTACCCAGTCAGACTTGTAACTTAGTAAAATGTTTGTACATATTACTTACCTAGTCACTTACCCATCTAGTAAATTGTTGATGTACTTATTGGTTATTAAGCTGTTATACTGCTTATATGGGGTATCATTCTTGCCACATTACTGTTTCTTTCAGTATACAGCCCTTCAGCTATTTCATTAGCAAATAGATATATTAAATTCCTGACTACAGTGGCTGATTCAATAATAAGTAATTATTTTCTGGTATACGTTCCATACAAACATATTTTTTGAGAGTTAATACATTTGTATTTTATTTTTGTCAGCATCTCTGACAACCAATTCCTCATGTCTATATTTAACTGTTACGGTTACTTCTTTAACTTCCTAGCAGTTAAACTAAAACTTATTTTATTTAAAGTTTTTCTAATTGTTCTGCAAGCAAAATATTTGTATCTATTAACCTTGATATATTTCGATTACTTTTCCACCATGGGTGTTTTGACACACACTTTTTTTCTCCTTTTTTTACTTTTTAGAAGAGTTTTTACCTATGTTAGAACTGAATATTTATTACATATTCATCCAGCTATGTATTATGCCAGTCTAACCTGTTGCGGTTAGTGATTTTTCTTTTTGTCAGGTGGTTGAATTTATGAAAATGTATATTTTTCGTAGTTGTGCACCCCAACTAGTGACACCAGTGATAACATTAGAAACTGTAAACTGAAGAGCTACATTGTACTGGTTATAATGGAACATACTGATCACCAGGCTTGGATTATTTGTCAAAAGAATATCCGTTGTATTGTTATTTCTAGTATGGAATAAAAAATAAAGCTGTTAGTTCTACCTCTGACCAAAACCCATTGTCTTTATGATGTGGCCCAAGCACAGATGCTGATCCAAAGTCATACCACTTCACTGCCAGTATATTACAGTCTAACAGTTGGAAAGTTAACAAGAACTTAAAATTATATCAAAAAGAAAGATCACCACGGCTCAAATAAAACCAAAACTTTTAATAAAAACAAAGCAACCAAAAATACAAGGTAAGCACTTTCACAGTCCTCAGACTGCTTCTTCAGACCAATGAAACAGTGCTACCTAAACTGGTAACTGTTAACTTTTTTCTTGATTAACCCAGTTAAAGGTCTGATAACCATTTTTAACATGAATTGCTAAAATGCTTGTATCCTGTTTTGTAGAATCTCATCTGTGGGGTATTTGGCATTTAAATCAGTTACATAGTCCAGAAGTCATGTGTTATTACAAAGTGTCCTTATTTTAACTTCTTTAACATGTCACGTTCTTCCAGAACACTTCTGCCGTCATTGTCCAGGGTGTGGGGCCTTGTATTTACCCTTTCCCTATTTATTTAACTAATGCATAAAGTCAACCATTAGATCACCAGCCAGGGATACAGCTGGGGCTGGCACATTTGTATGTAGTGCATTGTGTCTATTGACTAAATGAATAGTTGATGGTCAGGGAGAATGATTTTTCTGTGGATTGATAGTCACCACATGTTTAGTATTGCCTAATCATCCTAGTGGGTTATTAATGGCCCTTGCGACTGACTATCATATGCCTCAATTATTCTGTACACATTATGTGGTTGACAAGTCTGACAAACATAATCACCTTCATTATATATGTCAGACATAAGCAAAGCCAGTTCTTTTGCACTGCTGTTTTAAAATGACCTGAGTGAAAGAGTCAGCACACTTTATAATTCAGATGACTTTTTCACATGTTGTACCTCACCTCTTTCTAAAATGGTTAATTTGACATTCATGGTCACCAAGGTACTCACATCGATTACAAAGGGTCATTTCAGTATCTGCACATTTCTGTTTGCTATTTTTAAACATATAAACACATTATATTGGCACAAGTCCAGACTCCTAACAGACACAGATTTGAGCAAAAGTCTCCATGACAATATAAACTATGTTACTATAGCTGTAAAATAGATTATATATTCAAATTCTAACAAACACACATGGTGAAAATATAATATCAAAAAGTTTTATAACAAAAGGAAAATAATTTTGACCGAAAGTAAGAAGAATAATTCCCAGAATGTTAGAGCCCTTGTCATTGAAATAAACAAACAACTCTGGACCTTAATAAAATCAGCCAAAGCCAAGTTGAGGCTAAAATTGCTTGTCAAGCCAAATACAATCACAAGGCATTTTTTTGTTATGTTTGTACTCTCAAAAGCACAATGCAACAATATGCTGAGCTGATTATGAACCATGTTGCCTACCCTGAGTCTGAAGATATAGTGAACCTACTGGCTAATAAATTTAGCTCTAACTTTACTCTTCTCTACCCTCCATCTGTCCCCCAAAGAAATAACAGAATCTGGCTTGCCTCCAGCTATCACACAAGCCAAAGTCCTAAACATGCTATCAAAAGCTTAAAGTACTACATTGATGGGTTTTGAAGATATCCCTGGATGTATCTTAAATAGCATGAAGCATAATTTAGCCATACCCTAACAATGCTATTTAATCTCAACCTCCATATACATTTTGTACCAAGTGAATGGGGAATAGCTACAGTCATTCCCCTGCATAAGGGAGGACTTTCCACAGACCCAGGCAATTACAGACCTATAAGTCTAGCCAGCCTCATATGCAAAGCAATGGAAAAGCTTATCATGTAACTAATCAATCAGGACATAGAGAACCTCCAAACACTGAACCAATCTCAGTTTGGATTCATCAAGGGCAGGCTATGCATACTCAACCTGGAGGAATATTTTTTTAAAAGGTCACCAAAAACAATGGATGAAGGCAAAATAGTACATGACCTTGATCTGGACAAAGCTTTTGACACAATTCCCATTTAGGCACAGTAAAAAAGCTAAATAAACTGTGAATAAACCTCCATATCACCACCTGGATTGACAACTGGCTCACACAGATGACACTGGAAATGAAAATAGTGAATGTTAACTCCATTGTTGTAAGAAAGTTCTTCTATATTGCACTGCTTATAAACAAAGGGATTGTTTCTAGATCTGGGGATGTCATTGTCCCCCTTTACTTGTATTAATTAGGCCAATCATTAATTATAATGCCTCCTTTGGCATTAATCTGTCCAGACACATGCAGCAACTGGAACATCCACAGAGATACCATGCTTAAAGGATACAAGAACTAAACAACATGTCTTACATGGACTGACTCAAAGCCCTGTCACTATACTCAGGATCCCACAGGCTGCTAAGAAGTGACATGTGTCTGGCATCCAAGGCATCCTCCAGCCCAGTACTGATGTATTTGCTGCACATCTGTAAGTCGAATGGCATAAGAAATACTCAGTGTACTGATATAAACATCTTCTGCAATTTCAACAAAATGGTTTGGAGAGACAGGTATATCATACAGAAAATACTTTTGCTCTAGAACAGACTCTCCATCCACATAAAACAAAGTTCATCCCTGTCCAAATTCAAGTGCAACTTGGATCTATGGAAGGGAAACAAAAAGTTACCTCAATACTGCCCCTTGTACTACTAATGGAAAGAGGCAGCTCCTAAATATGTTATCCCATGCATGAGTATCCGCTCATATTATCCATGGTGTAATCCCAGTTATTCTCATTAGTTGTAATATATAATTACTAACCATAGAACAGGTAAGAGCAAACTCTAACCAAATGGGATAGTTTACTTCGAGCACAAAAAGTGAAATTGTCTATGCTTAAAATGGCCCTCAAGGGAAGCTAATCTGGTACTTACCCATGAACCCATGACCCTATGATCGTATTAACACAATACAAGGGATATATTGTACCTAAAGTAGTGATAACCAAATATTTTCCTTTCTTTTGCATCTAGTGTTTGGATCTTCGAAAACTTGACACAGGTCTGAAAGCAGAGTATTTCTGCTCAGTGATGAACAGAGTATATTTATTTATTTATTTATTTATTCTTAATTAGTATTTCCACCTATCCATTTTATTTCCAGACTGTCCGGAAATCAAACTGATTGTCTTGTAGTCTGGAAAATACTGTACAAATTGTGGTATTCTGTTTCAAAAAAGTAACAGAATATCGGAATTTGTGTGGATTTACTATGTTTTTTGTTCTCCTCAAGTGATGTGGTGAAGATGTCACAAAATGGGCGGGGTTGTGGGAGGTGCAAGGGGATGCTGCCTAAGTCTGGTTTTAGCCACAACTAAAGGTGGCCACACTATTCAGTATTTATCTTTGTTTACTGGGAAAGTCCAACTGAGATAAAACCCCTTTTTAAGTAGAGGCCCAGGGAGAAAATTCCACATTCAACACCAGTTTTGACAAGTATATAAAATACAGTTATATGATATAAGAAGAATTATAAAATATAGGTATGTGTACATTCATGGAAGAAAAAGCTTTACAATTTACATAAACATCATTTAGAAGCAGAGCATGAATATAGCTTGCATAGATATATACAATGTTGAATATTCATGACAAATAGACGCAGGGTTGCATATAGGAAAGACAGGTACAGCCCTGCAACATATATTGCAATATTATCTGAGGTTTCTAGCAATTAAATAATGAGAAGAGGATGAAGCTTAACTATGGAAATACAATGTGGGAATGTGGTTGTAAATGAAATATATTACAATATGGTGGCAGTTGAGCAACTATGAAAGTACTGTTACATTTAAGATCGAAAATAAAGTTACTAGGAATGAGAAAATGGTTGGGGCTACTCGGACTGTTTAAGGAGTATTTGTTTTGGATAGATGAAGAGAGAGTGATGAAACTGTGACAGAGGTGGACAAAGCGATAGTGTTTTTTCTAATTAGAGAGAAGAAGGGGTTTTGTCTTGTCACTTAGAGTCTGGGATTAATACAATTTATAAAAACAAGTTACTCCTTCTGGTTTAGTGATTTTAAAATGGTTTAGATAGTGCAACTTGAAATGAAAAGGATCGAGTCAGGATTCCAGAACTCAGTGGCCAAAGCTTGATCTAGAGCAGTACCGCAATAGGTCCCATTAATATTACATAGACTTACTTACCTAGATGCTGCTAAAGTTGTGCCCTGCACAAGATGAGGACACCACCAAGGTAGAATGTTTTAACACCAGGAGGACTACCTTTCAAGTATGCTTTAGAGACTATCTTGACAGCAGGAGGGCTACTTTTCAAGTATGCTTTAAAAACTATCTTTCCATATTATTGAGGTCTTGTGCAATGCTTCGTGGCCATAATTCAGCCCATGCTTACTCTCAGTGTATACCTCATGTGCTTTCTTCATGTTTCATGCTGGAAGGTGTTCCTGAATATTCACTTCAGTGCTCAAGAGAAAGCTTGAACTCATTCATTTGTACCTAGTGAAAATATGTTTTACTTTAGGCAGTAAGGAATGTCTTAGTCTGATGGGCAATCCTCTGTTATGGAAGACAACCTAGAGGGAGACCACACTAAGGCTGAAAGTTCTCCATTATTCTTGCAAAATATAGGGCCATATCAAATGCAATACTTGGAGTCAACATGTCTAGATAATGGAGTTCAGGTTTCAGAGAAATCTCTGATGAGGGCTATAACACAAACGTCAAGTCTTAAAGAGCAAATATGGTGTGGCAACAAGAAGCTAAGAGTCTTAGAACAGCCAAGTTCAAACTGGGAAGGCATCTTCAGTGAGTACAGTAGCAGCACCTGTTGCTGATAGCTGCAATGTAAAAGGAAAGGTTGACGTATCTTTAGACCTACAGTAATTAAGGAAGTGAGGAATGGTCATCAGAGAAAGGATTTTTTGAGAAGGAAGGAAGGACATTGCTCTTGAGCCAGTTCCTGAAAATTCCCCATTGACTAGATTAAGTTTCATTGTTGGATTCCTTAGGTCCATCACTGAATACAATTCCCTCTTTGGCACATACTGTGCCTAATTAACCAAAACAGTTTGAGAGATCTCAGTGTCTCCTCACCAAAGATGATCTTGCATCTCAGTACTCTTAGCTACTGCTATACGTTAAAAGTCCTGTCTCCTACTCAGTGTCATATAGACTTCTAAGGGATGATCTCTGCTTTCCCTTACACACTGTGAATACCTAGCACTTTTTGAACTCCTTCAACTAAATATAGCCACTAGTAATGTGAATATCTAATCTAGAGATCTAAACCCACATTACCACACCGGTATCACTTCTTTCAGCTTTTCCCGGTTACCTGTCAAGTTGCCAGCCCAGTGCCCGGTCTTACACAGAAGGCACACACATGCACGCACTCACACCTAGGGCCAATGTAGAGTGTCCAATCCACCTACAGCATGTCTTTGGGATGTAGGAGGAAATGCCACACCAGTATCACTAACTGGTGCAAAAGTCACCTAAATCAAGCTATTCTCTATTTGTGGAGTAGACTAACTTTCCATAGCTGGTACAGTACTGTTCTCTTGTGACCTTCAAAACTAGTCTGAATGACTGGGTGAGTGATCACAAAGTTTCACCTGTGGTATGTAAGGGAAATCTGTTTAATAGCAATCATTGTGCATCTCTAATTATTTCTAGTTGATATGACAACTTTCTGAAAAATCCCATTTGCAATGAACTTAGTAAGCACCAGTAATCTTATGCAATGATGAATGGTTTAGTAAACTGCTCTTGTTTTCAAGATAGTCAAAAAAGAGATGATTCTAGACTATCCCACATATCTGAAATATCCGATTCTGAAGGATGAATCCACATTATACATGAAGGTATATAATAAAAGAGTTTTTCTTTTAAGATCTTCATCTCTGCACCACTCAAGATGGTCCATTCCTTGAACCACTAGTCAATCTAAGCCCTAGCTCATGTTGACTCAGATACTAGTATAGACAGTTCTCCGAGTATTTTCCTCTGTTGTAATGGTATCCATTTGGATGAATCACAGGTATAAGAAAGCCCAAAAAGTCAGTGATACAAATCTAAGATTGAAGTGAAGACTTTGGGGATGCTAAGAAGATCTCGAATATTGACAACAAAAATACTTTGGTATCTGAAGTGAAAGAATATTTTGTGGAACCTAAGGAAAAAGAAGTCCCTCTTCCCCATTTGGCAGTGAAGATTTAGGCCACTAGAAACTCCAGGGTCTGTCATTGTCAGCTGGCTTACCTCTTGACTGATGATTAAGAGTTTGCGGGTCAGCAGGTAAGTTGCAGTGAGTGCGTGTTTCAGGCAAGACCAAAAATAAGAGACTTTGAATAACCAGTTACCATATGAAGATTGTTGATGGCTTAGTGTTTGAGATCAGCTGCCATAGGTAAGTTTAATTTGAGGAAGTCATGGGCACAGGATTTAGACCATAGGTTAGTAAACTGAAAATGCTGGTACTTTGGAAGAATTTAAATTAACACACCTATGGATATGAACACAGTCATCTTTGAAGTATTAAGATGGTAAAAAAAAAATGCTGAATTGTACTTTATATACTCCATTTTTATTTATTTATGTAGTTGTTTATTTTGAGAGTAGTGTCAGTGGCACAACAGGAAACACACACACACATACACACACACACACACACACACACACACCTTTGGTGTAGAAGGCTGTTGGTTCTATGCCCACACCAAGGAGATGGATTTCTGACACTGCAATTCAGCATAAGGGAGTAATGTACTCTTGAGTGTGTCATCCTTCAGATGAGATGTTGAACTGAGGTCCTATCTGCTTTACGTAGTGACAGTTCAGGTGGATTTAAAGATTCTGTGGCACCTATCAAAAAAGGGGGTTCTTTGTTTATATACAAAAATAAGTCTTATTTACAAAATATTTACATATTTACAAATATTTACATATGTACAAATATATAACTATACAAATCTGTTTACAAATATTCATAATTTCTTTTACAATCATACTAAATTTGCATCCCTATTAGACCCCAACTCCTTTTTCCATAACCATCATTTGATTTTACTTAACATTGTTGCTACAATCCATTTAATATTAAACATTATTTCCTTTATTCTTTCATTTCATATAATCTATATAACATAAAATAACTTTTTATACTTTTAACATATTCATTATTTCTATTGTTATAATATGCATACTTAATCATATCCATGTTTATTTTATCTACCTTTTTTATAGCTTCAAAAAAAGGGGGAGGGGTAGCTATACTCTACAAATCTGAGTTAAATGTGACCATAGATGTAACACATCCACCACAGATTAATAACTATGAAATTCTTGCAACTAGATTGCAACTAAACAAAAGTAAATGCATTAATATTATCTACATGTATATTCCCCCAGGTAACAATATAACTACACTTGAAGATACCCTGCACTTGCTATCATGTCATTACCCCCAAGAAACCCTACTACTCGGGGATTTTAACATAGACTGGAGCATCTGTTCCTCAGAATCCCCATCAACCCATATTAACCTACATGCTTTTAATCAAATCATATCCACCCCTACCAGGCTAGGTAAATCCAACCAAAAAGAAAGCATACTCAAATGGGTACTCATAAATAGTCACCCCCAGATGTACACTGCTGGTACCCTCCCCAATGGCCTAAGCAATCACATTCTCACTTATATAGTTAAGCACAAAGCCATTAATCCCCAACAACTCTTACTCAGAGAAGTTAGAAACAAAAAAGACTTTGACAATGCCAAATTCCGACAAGAACTTAACTCATGTAACTGGTCTATTCTAAAACACCTCCCCTTGGAGGAGGCAGCTGCATACTTTAATAACAAATTTCTTGAGATCCTAGATTTGCATGCACCTGCTCGTTCAAAGAGAACAAAAGCAAAAACTGCACCATGGCTTTCTAAAGAGTCTAGACTCAAAATTACCCATAGAAACAAATTATGGGCTTTATGGCATTCTACTAAAGACCCCCAAGATCAAATTAAATATAGGGAATCTAGGAACGAAACCAAAAAATCAATTTTACAAGACAAAAAACAATACTACTGCAACTTACAGACAGTAAATCAAAACAACCCTCAGAAGTTTTGACAAGGATTGAATAATCTACTTCATCCTGGACAAACTTCTACCCCCATCCCAGCTGCTACTATTGATAAATGCCCCGAGGATGTTTCAGATAGTTTTAACTGATTCTTTACTGAGACAATTCAAGCCCTAGCAAGCCAACTACCTCCTAGCTCTCCTGGTTCTGAAAGTACCACCCCTAGAAACATACCCTCATTCAGCTTCCAATCAGTGACCACATCACTTATCCATACCTTGATCAAAAAATTAAAACCCACCACACTCTATGCTGATCAACACCCCACCGAGTACCTTCAAAAATCAGCTGATGCTATTGCCTACCCAGTATCAATACTAATTAATCGAACCATAACAGAAGCTAGAATTCCCACCATCTGGAAAATATCCTGTGTAATCCCACTTCATAAAGGAGGCAGCTCTACTGAATTCTCCAATTATAGACCAATGGCCATACTCTCTCCACTTGCAAAGCTATAGAAAAATGTATTCAAAGACAACTCATGCATCACCAAATGCTGAATCACCTCATGGCAGATACCCAACATGGCTTCCATCCACACCACAGCACTACTTCAGCCCTACCAACTTTCAACAACACCATAAACCATAATTGCCACAACAATCACATATCCTCGGCCCTCTTCTTGGATCTTTCCAAGACATTCAACATGGATGACCACCAACTTCTAATACACACCCTGAAAACATTCTGTGTAGATACTAAGGCCCTTCAGTGGTTTACATCCTACCTGAATGGGGGACAGCAGGCTGTTCTTTGGCAGAACAAAGTCTCTAACCTACTACCTAACACCCTTGGAATACTGCAAGGCTCTATACTAGGGCCCCTGCTGTTTTTCATCTTCATTAACAACCTGTATACTGTCATCCCAAAAGTCAGCTGTATCCAATACGCTGATGACGCCACCCTGATCTGCTCTGCCACATCTCCAACAGACTTATGGTCTGCTACCCAATCCACCTTTAACACTATAGAAAACTGGCTTTCTGAACGCCATTTGATACTAAATCCCAAAAAAACTAAAATGCTGTTATTCTCACCAACACAAAGGTCTCCTGCTTTTACCTTTACCATAATTGCAAATGATGGCACATTAATCTCCCCTGACTCCTCTACAAAACTACTAGGTGTCATTATAGATAATCTAAAATCCAACTTACATGTAAGCCAATCAGTCAAAACCATCAATAAAAAACTAGGGTCACATTACAGAATAAAAGCCTTCATAAACCTTCCAGCTAAAATTCGACCTACATGTAAACCAATCGATCAAAACCATCAATAAAAAACTAGGGTCACATTACAGAATAAAAGCCTTCCTAACCCCTCCAGCTAAAATTGCCATAGCTCTTCTCACCTTCTCTTAACACTTCTGCATGCATCCCCTATACTCTCTAATATAAACAAGACTATACTTAACAAACTCTCAACCTGCTATAACCACATTAGCAGGTTTGCCACTGGACTGCTTTTTAGGACACATCATTGCATCTATCTGAACCAGCTTGGGTGGCTTGAACTACCCAGTTTAATTCAGTATAACCAATTGATCATGGCTTACAAAATCCTTTATAATCCAGATAATACTCCTGCACTTAAAAATCTTATCACAATCCACAACTGCTTAGATCCTCTAACAGACTATTAATTCAGACAAGCAAAATTAACAATGCAGCTGGTGAATTTCTCTTTGCAAACTCTGTAGGCAGATCCTGGAACTCACTTCCAGCTGACATTACTTTATTCTCCTCCTTAGGTCAATTTAAAACTAGACTCAAACAGTATCTGGCACTAAAACACAGAAATCCTCTACCAACAAGTGAAACAGCTGGTGTAAAGCATAAATAGAATTAGAACAACAGAGCAAACACTAACTGTATCACAGCTAGGAAGTTGGTAGAACTTGGTTGGAACTTCCTAGCTGTAGTACAGTTGGTGTTTGCTCTGTTGTTCTAATATCTGGCACTAAACTGACTATGTCATTGTATCAAGCCTGGCTAACTCTCTTCTAGATTATGTAAAATCTATTAATCAGCTACTGTTTAATTTAACCCTGGCTTTCACCAGGGTTTAACTCTAACCTGTGGAACATGTTTATTATTGTTTGCTTATGCACTTTTTGTCAAAATTATAATTGTAACATGTTTTTAATGTTTCTGTTTACCTAGAGCTTTTCTCCCCGGCCCTCTGCTGAAAATGGACATGCATCCAGTCGGATATCCTGTCAACAAATGTAAAGCAAATAAATAAATAAAGTAATTATTGTCATATTTTCCCCATTTATTGTTTTAGATTTCAAAAACGCATATTCCATAGTTTCTTCTTGACCATGTAAACATATTCTAATACGTCTTTTTATATGGCATATTTCCTTTTACTGGCAATGTATCTACTAAGAGTCTCCACAGAAATCTTGACATTCTAATTTCTAATTACACCATTTGATTCATATATTATAGATTTAATGTTTTTCATCTACTAGATTGTACCATGGTTTTGCATAGTAATGTTTTATCACTACATTCTTATTCCATACTATTCTTTCTTTTTCTATATCATCAATTTTTATTTCCCACAAAAATATTTTTTCTTGGTAACATTTGATATATTCATTTATACACCATTGTTCTCATTTACGTTTTTTTGCCATACCCCAAAATTTATCATACTTATATTTATACAGTTTTACTTCTAATCTCTCATCTTTTATATTTATTCACTTCAACACTTTGTATAAATTTAATGAAGCAGCATATACCAGCGGGTTAATTAACCCTCGACATTCTTCTTTTTTTATTTACAGACAAAACTCCTCTTTTTACTGGGTTTAATCTAGAACCCTATTTCAATGTAAAAATATCTGCAATAATTCCTTTTTCAGTACTCTTGGCAGGCTAAATATTCTTTCTAAGTGTGGAATTTTTCCCATCAGTACTGAATTTATAAAACTAAGGCTTTTTTCTGAATGATAATTTATATGTTCTTTATAAAAGACAGTTTTGTTTTATTTCTTCTATTGTTTTTTTCTCATTGAATGCTACTTACATCTATATTCCTAAATGTTATACCTAACACAGAAATTTCATGCATTGTAAAATATATACTCATTAGCTTTACTATATTACCTAAACCTTTACTTTTCTCTTTATTTAAAGCCATCTCTATCACATCTAAACACTCATTTGTGAAAAGTTTTACTTCTTTTATCCAATGTTTTTTTTTCAATTATTATAATGTCATCTGCATATATTAACAGAAATGGAATTCTTAACCCTTCAGGTGTTATATAACCTGCCTTCTTCATTTTGTAATTTATTTCACATACTATCACATTCATAACTAATACATAGAGTATACAGCTCATTGGACATCCATGTCTTATACCACTCTTCATATGTAGGTCTTGGCTTAGCCAGCCATTTATATGTATTTTTATGTTAATATTACTATACAATAACATACATAATTTCACATACATACTTTTCTAACTTTCACTTACATTCTTTCATTATTACCCATAAGATTTCATGTCCAATTGTATCAAATGCTTTATTAAAGTCTCCTATTATGATTTTTGCTTCTTCTTTTCTATTAATATCATCCACAACTTCTCTATCATTAATAATTTTGGACAGCCCTTCCGCTTTATATTATATATAGTATCTTCCATAATATTTTCAATTTCAGCTTCAAAATCTCTTTTGTATAATTTTCATAAAGATCTTATTATTATTATCGTTGAATACTGTCAGTCTCCAGTTTTTAATCGTCTTCTATCTTCCTTCTTCCATATGAATATAATATTCCACTGCATAATTATTTATGCATAAAACCTTTATTTAACCATTCTCTCAAAATCTTTAAAAAACTTTTTTTTTTGCCTGTGCCTTAAAATTTTATACATTTTGTATACTATTCCATCTGGTTTTGCAGCAGAATCTATATTTACTTGTCCCAATGTTTTATGTAGCTCTTTTAAAGAAATCTATTTTTCTGTCAACTTTTTACTTTCCATGATTTATTTGCTACCTTGTTTTTTCTTTAAACATTTATTGTATATATTGTACTACACTATTCATAATCTTTTCCTGAGTTCTTTCTACTTTTCCTTTTATATTTTTTATTTGTCTCATTATACTGCAATTGTCCTTTACTAATCTACTTAAGTAACTCACTACTTCTCTTTTTCTTGCAAAAAATATCTTTCCTTATATAACAATTTGTGTATTTTTCTTGAGTTCTTTCATATAATTATTTTTCTTTGTCAAAATTCTTTCAAAGTCTTTTTATGTTAAGTTTTCAAATGTCCTTTCAAAGTCTGTCTTTCAACGTCTGTTTAAAATTTTCATTAATTTTCTTTGTTTACCTGTTAAATGCTTATTTATATTAAGTTCCGAAATGTTCTTTCAAAGTCTGTGTTTTTACACTAAGTTTTCAAATGTCCTTTCAAAGTCTGTCCTTCAACGTCTGTTTAAATTTTTAATTAATTTAGTTTTTTTGTTTACCTGTTAAATGCTTTTATCACAGTGATTTAATGGTTTATGGTCTATCTTTTTTCATATTCGCCAAGAAAGTTTTCCTTTGGAAAAAAAAAGTCTCAAATATAATGTCACAAATGTCTCTTTATAAGTATAAATGCTTTTAACTCATGCAGTTTTACACCCATGGAGCTATTAAATTGTCCCGCACTTCATACTTGTCCATTTTTTTGCCTTCTTTGGTTTGAAACCTAACCACATACTTCTGTTTCTAATGTTCTGCCTTATTTTCCTGCTACTCCACTTTTGCCTTCTTTTACTTTCTCTGATTATGTTTTCTTTTCCATCTCACCACTGTTCTTTAGAATTGTCTCTGCATCCTCGTTTTGTATTTTCTATATAAAGTTCCTAGAATTAAAAAAATCTCTTTCATTTTTTTGGCTCACTCTACACCACCATTTCTTTAAGAAAATCATCTTCCAACCCTCCTGAGAAAAGGTCAGAAGGAGTTGCATTGTGTCTTAGTGGACTTAGAGAAAGCATATGACAGGGTGCCTAGAGAAGAGTTGTTGTATTGTATGAGGAAATTGGGAGTGGCAGAGAAGTATGCAAGAGTGGTACAGGATATGTACGAGGGTAGTGTGACAATGGTGAGGTCTGCGATGGGAGTGATGGATGCATTTAAGGTGGAGGTGGGATTACATCAAGGATCAGCTCTAAGCCCTTTCTTATTTGCAATGGTGATGGACAGGTTGACAGACGAGATCAGACAGGAGTCCCCATGGACTATGATGTTTGGAGATGACATTGTGATCTGTATTGAGAGTAGGGAACAGGTTGAGGAGACCCTGGAGAGGTGGTGGTATGCTCTAGAGAGGAGAGGAATGAAGGTCAGCAGGACTAAGATAGAATATATGTGTGTGAATGAGAGGGAGGCTAGAGGAATGGTGAGGATGCAGGAAGTAGAGTTGGTGAAGGTGGATGAGTTTAAATACTTGGGATCAACAGTTCAGAGTAATGGTGAATGTGGAAGAGAGGTGAAGAGGAGAGTGCAGGCAGGGTGGAATTTGTGGAGAAGAGTGTCAGCATTGATTTGTGACAGACTAGTACCTATAAGAGTGAAAGGGAAGGTCTACTAGATTCTATATTAGATAATCAAATGTTATCTTTAGTGACCACTCACATGAGTAAAAATGCCGGGAATTGAAAGGGTGTTTGCGGGGTTGTGGTACAGTGAGGAGTGGGATATTTGCCCTTTCCTCACAGTATTGCAATCTTGGAGTTGGAATATATAGTTGGCGGGGGTGTGGGGGGCACAGCCCCCCACAAAACCAAGTTCGATTACCGGCATTTTCGCTCATGTGAGTGTTCGCTAAAAAATAACATTTGGTTATCTAATATAGACCTGTCTAGAAGAGGGTAGTGAGACCAGCTATGTTATATGGGTTGGAGACAGCAGCACTGACAAAAAGGCAGGTGGCAGAGTTAAAGATGTTAAGATTTGCACTGGGTGTGATGAGGGTGGACAGGACTAGGAATAAGTATATTAGAGGGTCAGCTCAGGTTGGACAGTTTAGAGACAAAGCCAGCGAGGCAAGATTATGCTGGCTTGGACATGTGCTGAGGAAGGATGCTGGGTACATTGGGAAAAGGATGCTAAGGATGGAGCTGCCAGGTAATAGGAAAAGAGGAAGACCTAAGATAAGGTTTATGGATGTTGTGAGAGAGGACATGCAGGTGGTTGGTGTGAAATGTAAACAAGTGATCAGCTGTGGCGACCCCTAATGGGAACAGCTGAAAGATATTAAGAAGAAGAAGGTCCTGCAACCCTCCTGACTGGAGGGTATTAATTGTCCATCTGCCATTTGCTGATTCATCTTCATCAAATGAATTTATTTATTTATTTTATTTTACATTTGTTAGCCAGGAAATTCCAACTGGACCAGGTCCATTTTTAGTGGAGGCCCGGGGAGAAAAGCTCCGGCATCAATTTATACAAATACAGTACATCCAGCATAATACACAAAACAGGTTACATCATGTATGCTGAGCATAGTAATATAACAACAAGAAATTAATAAAACACTCCAGGTAAAAGAAGATATAGAACATAGGTAAAAAGGCAATGTCAGTTATACATTGGCAAGAAAAGAAAATATATCAAGTAAGATTCTACAGTTAAAAGTACTGAAAGAATTCCTCAGAAACCTTCACGTGTTCTCTCGTCTCAATATTTGCTTTCTCCTCCATTTTATTCACCACTTCATCCTCTCTCCATCTGGCTCCCTATTTCTCTGGCCCACCTCTGTGCCTGGAACAAAAACAAGAACTGCTCCTACAAAATGAGTTCCACTCAAACAATGATGAGCAGCGTAAGTTCCCCCATGTCCTTGCCAAAATTTCCCTTAACAGTATAAATATCACTTTGAGTCTCCCATGAAAAAAGGCTACTGATCTACTGCGACTAACAGCCAACAAAGAAAAATAAATAATCAGTAGCCATAGGCCCACATGTATAGGTCAGTGACCAGAAATCTTTTTGCTCTACAATGCTGGGATTTCCCACAAGATTTCCTGGTTGTCAGGTGCACACACATGCTAGATAAACAGCAGGCGCAAATAACACATTGTTTGTTTTATATTACAGGTAATAAAGTGTATGCCTTAAGAGTTCTGGTTGATGACCTAGATAAGTAGCCCTCAGACCAAGCAGGAAGTGATGTATTACACACAGCACATGTAAAACTCTGAAGCGCAGTGGAGTGGGTGATTAGACTAATGGAGGATCACTTATGATGTTAGTCCTCTCAGGAGAGACACAATGTATTTTGAACATATACAACAACTTATTTGTTGTGTGTGCCATGCTGTACAACATGGTCCTATGGAAACAGAATCAGTAACTGGTGAACATCCTTGCAGGACCTTATAAATAAGTCTTAGCTGCAGCAGCAAAATAAATCAGTGTTTGGACACTCAGAATGATGACTCACTCACAGTTATGGCAAAGACATTAAAACAATGAAGGAAAACAATGAATTTAAAAAGAGAATGAACTATATCAGCAAATAAAACAGCTTGGGCCAGCAAAATGGACAACAATCAATAGTAATCAAAATAAAGAAAAATAAAAAAGAAATAAGTGAAGAAGTGAAGACAAAGAACAAACATCATCAGACAATGTTACAAAATAGCTGAGAACTGAAAAGAAACCATGATGTAAAAAATAGAAAAATAAAAACAGTAGGCAAAAGAAAACAAACAAAGATTATCTGAGGCAAACCTGAAAATGAAGGAAAGTGAAAAAAAGCACATAAATTAATGACATTGCATAAAGGGCATAGAAAAAGCAATTTAAAAGGTGAACACACAGAATACTACACCAGCCAAACAACAGTTAATAATACATTTTTTTGATTTTTATACCACCACCATAATCTGTTGTGAATATCAAGCCATGTTCCTGAAAAGATCCATTATTTCCATCCCATTTTTGACTTTAGAGGATGCCAGATGGAAAAGGCAAGAATGAATGGTTACAGCCATCATCCAGAGGGGGCTAGGATATTTTTCTATGACCCTTCCCTCCTCTGCCTGTCAATAAGCAAACACAGTGTATTGCCTGCTATGACAAGCTCAAGCATGAGTATATACATTAGTACATGGGTGATGCTCAGCTAGAGCGCAGCCTTTCTGTTGATAGATCAAAGTCATTGGCCCTGTGCACATTACGGCATTCTCATAGAAGAACCTCCTACAGTGGGATGACATGGACAAAAGAAAAATACATATTATTCCAGTACATCAGAAAAAAGAAAGTCACACCGGCGAAGGTAGTCCAAATCCAAAGCAACTTTAAAAACAAACAGTTGAACAGACCACCATGAACAGACCAGAGAATTCACATAAAAACTTTAATTGTAACAAACAAAAAAAAAATACTTCAGAAAATAGAAAGTCACACCCCAGTACATGTAGGAGGAAGAACAGTGAAATTATCCAAATATTAACCAATAACCATATTCTCTCCCTTGTCAGAAATACTTGAATGAGGTATACATTCATTTCTGCTAAGGTATCTCATACATAATGACTTAACCTCTGTCACCCAAACATGACTTACCATTTACATAGCACCACTACAGTGCTTCTCTCTTTCCTCAACAAAATAAATCGGCTTAGGGATGAAGGTACATTAATCACTTTCACATTCCTAGGTCTGTCAAAAGCATTTGATACAGTCTCCCATCCCAAACTATTGCAAACATTATTCATCCTTTGTCTGTCAACTCATCATTGGCTAGCACTCAACTGGTTGGAATTCCCAGATATCAAAACTTTAGTCAGTTTAAAATGGCCCAAAGTGTACACCACTCAAATAAATGTCCAGCCCTTCATACAGTAATGCTATAATATGATGCTATGGTATTTAAAAAAAAAAAAAAGAACTGTTGCAATGTCCAGTACTTCCTTACATTAAGTTTTCAAATGCTCTTCCAGAATGCATTTTTCCTCCTCTGTTTGAAACTGTACATGAAATTTCTTTTTTGTTTCCCTCTTAAAAGCTTTTATCATATAATGATTCCATGAGTTACCCACTTTTTTCTTTCATATTCAACAAGAAAATTTTCCTTTGAAAAACAATGTCATATATAATGTCAAAAATGTCTCTTTGTTAATAAGAATAAATGCTTTTACCTCATGTACTTTTACACATAATGGATCTATTAAATTGTCCCACACTTCATGTCTGTCCATTTCAGTCATCTTTACTTTGAATCCTTACCATATACTTCTGTTTTTAATTTTCTTCTGCCTTCTTTTCTGCTACTCCACTTTTGCCTTCTTTTACTTTCTCTGCATATGTTTTCTTTTCCACCTCAGCATTATTCTTCAGGATTTTCTCTGCATCCTCCTTTTGCATTTTCTCCATAATGTGCCCCCAGGAAACATCTCCTTTATTTTTTGGCTTACTCTACACCACCATTTCTTTAAGCAAATCATCCCGCAACACTCTAAACTGGAGGGTTGTAAATGTACGTGCACTATTTGCTGAGTCAATTCCATCAAATGGATTTCTTTGAACTAATTCCTCAGAATAATGCATGCTCTCTAGTCTTAATATTTGCTTTATCCTCCATTTCATTCACCACTCCATACTCTTCTTTTCTCTCCATCTGTCTCCCTGTTTCTCAGGGCCACCTCTGTGCCTGGAACAGAAACAAGAATTACTCCTCCAAAATGGATCCCACTCAAATAATGATTAGCAGGGGACGTTCCCCAATGCCATTGCCAAAATTCCCCTAGCAGTATAAATATCACCTTGAGCCTCACATGAGAAAAAGCTAGAGTCTGGAGGGACTAACCCGGTCAACAAAGAAAAAAAAATTATTGGTAGTTGTAGGCCCATTTGTATTGAACAGTAGCCTGAAATCTTTTTTTCTGTGCAGCGTGCTGATTTTCAACAAGATTACCTAGTTAAAAATAAAAAACACACATACCGAAACCGATACAATCAATCGTTTATTTGCTAAATGAACAACGTAGCGCTTGAGGTCTTAGTTTTGATTGGTGAAAGTGCTAAATTGTTCATTTAGCAAAAAAATGGTTGATTTTACCGGTTTCGGTATGTGTTTTTTATTTTTACTGTGTTTAAGGTCTGGTGACCGTTGGTCGTCTTTTCATCTGCTTCAAGATTACCTAGTTGGCAGGTGCACACACATGCTAGCTAAACAGCAGGAGACATATAATATGTTGTTTGTTTTGTGTTGCAGGCAATAAAGTGTACATCTCAAGAGTCCTGGTTGATGACCTAGCTAAGTAACCCTCAGACCAAGCAGGAAGTGATGTATTGCGCAAAGCACAGGCAAAACTCTGAAGCGTAGTGGAGTGGATGTTTAGACTACTGAAGGAACACTTATAGTGTTTAGTTATCTCAGGAGAGGCATCACAATGTATTTCGGACATACACAACACTTTATTTGTTGTGTATGCCATGCTGCACACCATGGTCCTATAGAAACAGAATCAATAACTGGTGAAAAGCTTTGCAGGATCTGCTTAACAAGTTCCAGTTCCAGCAGCAAAGTATATATATATATATATATATATATATATATATATATATATATATATATATAAAGTATAGTATAAGTCCTGTACATAAATGATATTTCATTGTATCTGTGTTTTTTTTTCTCTTCTATCTATTAACATTAATGGACTGAATCATCCAATAAAGAGGGGTAGTCTGTTCAAATACTTGCAACTAAGTATAGCTCAAATAGTATTTCTACAGGAAACAAATTTACTTAATAAAGATGTAAAGAAACTTTCATTAAAGACTTATTTACTTTGAACAGGTTCTGGTTTTTGATCTAAAAGAAAAGCTACCTTCATTTTATGAAATAACTCTCCAGTAATTCTTAAAGTAAAAGATACCTATGTTGATAAAAATGGTATGTTAAGCATTGTTATAAATGAGTGGAACAGAAAACTATAAACATTGGCGAACTCTTATTGGATTCCAGGAGTTGGAGCTAAAGATACTAATAATTATTTAAACTCTATAGCCTATTACATTAATGGCGAAGTCATAATGGCTAGTGATATTAATTGTATTTTATCAGAACTGACTCCACTGCAGATAGAAAGCTGAGAATCACATCTTTATCCAAACACTTTTCAAATTTTATAAATCTAATGAATTTAAAGGCTATATCTGAGCTAAGGAAGAAAACTCACACACACATTTACCCACTATTCATATAGATATCGAAACACAAACAAATATTGATAACATTTTTGTTGCACATAATCTATCACATATCAGAGAAATTTCAATAGTTTTGTTCATTATTGGACCATAATGCTATAATCTTTAATATTATTTTAAAAACTGACAATTTAATATGTGACAGATCACCAGCATACATTACTAAAATAAAAGGATTCAAGGATTTGTATGTTAAAGAGATCAACATTTTCTAGAAATAAACATGAATGGTGTTGCGTCTGACATTGCCCTGTGGGATTCACTAAAGGCTTACTTAAATGAAAGAGGTACAAGCTGGTATATTAGTAAAACAAGAAAATGGGGCAAATAATTGAATACATGATAGGCCAAAATAGACCCACTAAAGTTAAATCAAAAACCAAATGACATTATCACTCAGTCTGAACTTAAAAACATAATACAAATTATATTGAAATTCTAAATCATAAAGTTTCAATAAACCTGTAAAAACTTAAACTTTAGGCATATTCAGTATACCCTTTAAGCTTTCATAAACTTGCTCTTAGATCAAAGAAAACGAATAAACTAAATCATATCAAAGAAATTATAGCACATAAATACTATGAAAGAAGAACAGATATTAATGGTATTCTTGAGGGTTTTAAAATATTTTATGAAAATAAATAACCTAGATAATGATGATATAGTTGAAACTTTTCTAAGGGAAGATATAACTAATAAAATAACAGGTGAACAAGTAAAAAATGATAGACCACTCACTTTAGCAGAAATAAACGATCAAATAAAAAATTTAAAAAATAATAGGGCAAAAGGTTTATATGAGCTTATGCCAGAACTATATAAAATCCTACCAAATGATGCAGTTAAAATATCAGATAAGGTCTATATGAAATAAAAACAACTGCTGAAGTCACCCATCATGGAGATATTCCCTCATATCACATATTTTAAAACAAGATAAGGACCCTACAAAGTGCTCATCATACAGACTCATTTCACTTTTAAATGTGGACTGTAAGATGTTCATGTCCATTTTAGCTAACAAAATTAATATACTTATACCTAAACTAATTACCAATTATCAAACTGGGTTTATTTTAAATAGACAAGTACAGAATAAAATAATAAGAATAAATAGTTTAACAGATTATGCATATAAGAATAAAAAAGAACTTTCTAATATTAGTCTTGATTTAGATAAAGCTTTTGACTCAGTTAACTGGTCATACCTGTTTAAAACTCTTAAAGTATATCATTTCTCAATTGAGGTAGTTGCATTGATTTCCAAGTTGCACAGTAACTATTGGGCTTATGTTAAAATAGGTTATTTTCTTTCTAGTTCCTTTAAATTACAAACATCCACAAAACAAGTATGTCCACTATCACTTTTACGTTTTTGCCTTAGCTATAGAACCATTTTATTGCTATCAAAATAAAAACAAAAATTTGAACTAAAGATTCAGCTCTTTGCTGATTATGTTTTACTAACAATAGGAAATATAAAGAATTCATTAGGACATATAAACAGTTCTGTGAGTCAGTTTGAAGAAATCTCAAACTAAAGATTTAATCATAATAAAACACAGCAATCAAATGAAATACCTTGGTATAACCATTATGTCTAACAGTAATTCCAAAGACACGCATCTGGAAAATTTCTTCCTGGCCTCCGTTGAAAATAAGCTCTGTCCTAATCAGACTTTACTGGTCAATGAATGTTAAATAAATAAATAAATAAATAAATGACACAAGCAAACCTTCAACAGGTTGTTGATAAAATTTAAGCTTAGTAACAAATTGGAACAAATTCTTCTTTACAATGGAACAACAATTAATGCTTATTAAGATCATAATTCTCCCTAAAATATTGTCCTGCAATCTTTAGCACTATCTCCCCCCCAAAAAAATGTTTAGATGATAGATGTATTTCTAAATCTTTTATTTAATGCTCTTATTCCTGAGATAATTCCAAAATCCAAGTGCCTCTTCTTTGCTGTACTCTTGCTATAGCCAGAAAAGTAATTACTAAAAACTGGAAAAGCAAAGTTACTCCATCTAGTGTTGAATTTATTAGTAGAGGAAAATTGGTTTGCAGTAGTGAATTGCATACTATAAAGATGAGAACTAATAATATTACACATTCATATAAATCTTGGCTTAAACTTAAAGACTTGTTTGAAAAATATTAATTGTTGTTAATAATGTATAACTTTGATGTATTCATCAGCTGTGGACCTATGTAAATAGTTATTTGCTTGTTTTATAACTGATTTGTTTATTTATTGTTTTAAAACCAAATAAAAAACAATAATATTTAAATTAAAGAACTTGAAGCCTTAGGGTATTTTGGTTGAGATTACTAGTTTTGGATTATTTGGTGACTGATGGATGTGATGACCAAGTGGCCTAGGGTTTGGGTGCATATCTGTACAAATAATGTGGGATATGACATTATCAGCATCATAGAAGGTTGTACATGGTGCTAGCTGTTATTTGTAGCTAGTTGTGAGACATGACTCTACAAGGCTCACAACATCAAAGATGTGAATCAATAAGTTTGCAATGAATCTTACAGCTTTACATGTTCTGTACCACACATTTTTGTTGTGAAATAATATATGGTATACATGATGCTTTACAAGGTGTTATGCATTATTAGTACTAGTCAACATGATGTCCAAAGTTCTATGAAGTGCATGACTTTACGGACCAGATAAGAAATGTTTTAAGGAAATGTATGTTGTCTGATTGTTACAGAATCTTTGTGAGACATCAGGATCTTGGTGTTGGGAGGTATTTTCTTGTAGGGCTTCTACATCACAAACAATCAAATTTTCTGTGGTGCAGAAAAATTCTTCCTTTGTTAAAAGACACTTTGATATAGATGTTTAAAACTTTGACTATGCTCCAACTGATCTGTGGGTTCAGTTTAATGGCCTAACTCTCTACATGAGACTTCTAGGGATGGATGGGAGTAGGATATGTTGGTTAATATCTCCTAAAAGTTTGAGGAGGTTGGTGCTGGGAATAACCCACTGTAGGAGGTTCCACTGTGAGAATGCCACAATGTGCCATTTCTATGCAGGGTCTAGTGACTTTGAGTTTATCACCGGAAAGACTGCACTCTCGCTGAGGATCACCTTTGTGCTAAGGTATGTGCTCATACTTGAGCTTAGCATAGGAGGCAATACACTGTGTTTGCTTACTGGCAGGTAGAGAACAGAAGGATAGTAGAAAAATATCCTAGTTCCCTCTGGATGATAGCTGCAACCTTTGGTTCTCACCTTTTCCATCTGTCATCCTCGAATGCCAAAAATGGGATAGAAATCATGGATCTTTTCAGGAATATGGTTTGATATTTACAAGAGACTATGGTGGTGCTATAAGAATAATTTTGCTGGTATATTAACTGTGTATTCACGTTTTCTATTGCTTTTTTGATGCACTTTATGCAATTTCATTAAATTATTTGCTTTTGTCTACTGATTTTCTTTCTTTTTCAGGTTTGGCTCATATAATAGTGGCTTGTTTTCTTTTGCAGTTCTCAGGTATTTTGTAACATTGTGTGATGATTTTTGTTCTTTTGTCTTCACTTCTTCTCTTATTTCTTTTTAATTTATTTCTTTTAAAGTACATTTTCTTCCACTATTGGTTGTTTTTCCATTTTTTCTGGCTCAAGCTTTTTATTTGCTCATATATTTCATTCTTCTTTACATTCATTATTTGAAACTGTCATAACTGTGAGTCACTGTTCTGAGTAGCCAAATGCAAATATACTTTGCTGCTATATTACATATATGTGTGTATGTATATATATATATATATATATATATATATATATATATATATATATATACACACACACACACACACACACACACACACACACATATATATATATATATATATATATATATATATATATATATATATATACACACATATTTACTTATTCTGATTTCTTTCTATTTCAGTTTGTATACTATGTCTTGAAATAGAACTATTACTATATTCCTAGGTTTTATATTTTAGTTATAATACTAGTGTAGAATATTATATAATAGAACATTTATATTTGCCCTTATATATTTGATACTTTTTAATGTAGTACTACTATTAGAATCAGTCCTATTTTTCCTTAAATGTTATGTTTAATTGTATTAGAACAAACATCTGAAAAATCTTCCTTTTTAAAATTAAACCTTTCGACAATAAATTGTTCTGAGATATTAAGTCTTGTTATCATTAAAAAGAAAAAAATGACAGAGATACACAATCCTGAATTTTTTATTAGTGGATGTGGTATATGTGCCCCTATTGGCCATTGTGCGCCCACCACAAAGCCCAGCCTGTGTTACCTGGGATATCTCCAACCTCCCTTAAAAGGCACTGCAATATCAGCACTCCATCTGCATTGTGAGGGAATAAAACGCACAGCATTCTGCACCAAAGGCAAGTATGCTACCTATTGTGCTACTAACACTGCATTCAAAGTTTATATCACAAACACTGATAATAGCCATTTGTCAAAAAAAAACAGAAAAATTACACACTGAAAATAAACTTAGCATGAACAACGGTAAACTTCCCTTCCCTTGAAACTCAAAATTCCTTGAAAATATACTGAAAGTCATCTTTCATTGAAAATGCACATAAACTCAACATTCCTTGAAAATGCACAGAAACTCAACATTCTTTGAAAATGGACAGAAGCTCAACAGTTTTTGAAAATGCACTAGAACTCAGCATGGAACTCAACATTCTTTGAAAATTCACAGAAACTCACCAGTATTTAAAAATGGACTAGAACTCAACAGTTCTTGAAAATGTTCTGGAACTCAACATTCTTTGAAAATGCAGTGAAACACAGCAGTCCTTCAAAATGCACCTATTAATCACAGTTTGGTAGTTGGTGTAGAAGATTCAAGCTCTAGTCTCCTTTAATTAAGGTGAAGGCTTAAGCCTGATTAAGTTAACCAACCTGTTGTCCCTAACTGGGGTATTACAAACACACACCTACCCTGTTCTTTTTTCTATGTTTGCTTGTAATTCTCCATAAAAATACTATACTCCACTCTAGTGTGACGCTACTAAGAATGAACTCTACATGCATCCTTAAAGAAGAAATGCAAGTTTTGTGGCAGCCCTCATGGCCAATGCCCCCCCCCCAAGCTAATGGGCCCTGCACTGCATCTCACTCATTGTCTGCAGCTTCATGCAACCTCTCTTCTTGCAGATCTTTAAACATATCTCTCAACATCCCTGATTCTGACTTGGTTTTGCTGTCCCCCTCATAAAATGTTTGATTTTGTGGTAAAGCACTAAGAATTATCCTCAGTCAATAATGACAGTCATTAGAGTTTTGTTCTTGTTTTTCAAGAAAATGCATATTGTTACAAAGCCTATTCTAGTAATTTTTAAGTGAATTATAGTATTATTTAAAAACTATCCCTGATTTTTTTTTTTGCCCTTGTCCCGCTATTATTCTTAGAATTGTCTAGAATTCTTGACCAAAGTAATTAAGAGGTTTATGTTTAGAAGACTCTAATATATACACGTAGACATAAAGACAAAAGTCTAAAAATGGTTTTCTTTGCTCCTTTTTAATAATATTTGTCGTGTATGCTAGAAAACTGTTAAAACCATCTTTCTTTTTGTCTTTTTTTCTACTTATATTACATCCTTTCAATACTCCCCTAAATTTTAGTCACTAGTGTGACAGTCGTCCCTTGTTTGTTATTCTAAATGTTTCTCTGCTTTTTTCTTGCAATGTTAAAAATCAAAATTGACTTTCTTCTGTATATACTGCAAACATTGTAAACAACCTTGATTTTATTGTTAACTCTGTATTCACAGTGTTTCTTTTTACATAAGACTCTTTAATAAACTGAGAATATGTAACACGAATAGGTTTGTCCATCTCCCTTTAAAAACATTTAATTTTGCATTTTTTCTTATGTATTGTATGCTTCTTGATTATTCATATTGTTTGTTTTTCTTTCTATACTTTTGGGTTGTGGCTAAAAAAGGTTTTTGGAGCAGCCCATCTGCCTGGTTATCAAACAGTAAATAAAAAAGGTTTTCTTCATGTCTTGCCCTGCTTTATTGTTTTTATAATTGTCCTACCATTATTTTGTTTGAAACTTTAACACACAGCTGCTATATATAATGCTGTAAGAAAAATGTTAAATGTTCTTGTCATCTGTGTAGAATGCTATCTAATTCCAGGGCCCCTTGAATGTGTTACCAGAGCTTTCTCTTGTCATTTTCACCTTTCATGTAAGTGCAGTAATTGCATTTCTGTCTCACTCTGCTTCCATGGCCTATAAGGAAAACTTGTAGAACTGAAAATATAAGCAATGGTATTTCTTTATTTTTATTTATTTATTTTATACTTGTTACCAAGTAACATTTTTCTGGTAAGTCACATTTTAGTAGAATCTTGTGAAAAAAAGGATTTACACATGAAAAATAGTATATAGAGGCTAAAATATACAGATATTGTCCTCAGAAAATAAAGAATTACATAATTGAATAATGAATAGTTATTTATTTTTATTTATTTTTATTTATTTTACATTTGTTAACCGGGCTAGTCTAACTGGATATATTTCCATTTTCAGTAGAGGCCCGGGGAGAAAAGCTCCACATAGAGATAAACACAGTTACATAGTATACAAAAAATGAGCTGTGGTAAAAAGGAGAAGGAGGTGGGGATATGCAAATATGCAGGAACACATAATAGAATTCAATATTAACATAACATAATAGGATTCATCATTCACACACAATAAAAATAAAAAAATGAAACTTATTTCACATTAGTTTATAGGAAGGTTATAAAAGGAGAGTAAAAGAGAAAAGAGAAATATTCAAAATGAAAAAAGTGAGTAGATCAGAAAAATCTATACTTTCAGTAAAAAGAAGTGCACCTAAAGGAGGAGAAGGATATTAGAGAGCTAGCACTTATAAAGAGATGGTAGTAAAGGTTGTAGAAGAAAAGAAGGAAGAAGGAGAGGGAGAGGGAGGAGAAGAGGGGATTATAGGGAGATCTAGTCGGGTTACAGCAGGGACATAACCATTGATTTTTAAGGTAAGTTCTGAGTTTTTGTTTGAACAGAACAGGAGTTGGAATAGAAGTAAGTTCAGTAGGAAGTTGATTCCAGTGTTTACCAAGGGCGTTAGAGAAAAGGGAGTCACCAGCAAGGTCGTTGGATTTAGTTAAAGTTACTAGTAGTTTACTGGAGGAACGAAGTGAGTTCAGGTTAGAGTAGGGGGTCAGAAGTTTGGAAAGTGCAGGAGTGTTATTAGGTTGATAGAAAGCTCTTTGGACAAAGGAAAGTTGGGAAAAAAGCAACATATTTTCTAATTCTAGCCAGTGAAGTTGCTGAAGGTTCAGGCAGTGGTGAGTTCTAAATTGATTGCCAGTCACAAATCTAGCAATACTATTATAAGTGTTAGCCAATTTTGAGAGATTGTTTTTCTTCAGGTTAGTGTAAATTGGTGAGGCATAGAGAAGAGTTGAAATAAGGTGAGAGTGGGCAAGAGTAGCTTTGGGGTTAAGAATGTTCTAATTCTGTAGAGGGAGCCCAGTTTTCTGTTTACAGTTTTAATGGTATTATTGATGTGACAGTCATAGGTAAGGTTGTTGTCAATCATGACTCCTAGCAGTTTGGTAGTGGAGTCAGCTGATATGAGGGTGCCATTAATAGATGAGATAGAGAAATCTAAAGTGGGGGACCTAGTAGTAGGTTTAAAGAGGAGGAGTTTTGTTTTTTTTAGCATTTAAAAGTAGGCAGTGTTTTAAGAACCATGCTTCTACTGTGTGGAATACATTTTGAGTAATAGTTTGTAGCTCTGGAATGTTTTTAACTGAGCAAATAAGAGTGGAGTCATCAGCATATTGTATGCATGTAGCTTGTGGAATAGCTGCTTGTAGGTCATTTATAAAAAGGGAGAAAAGGAGAGGTCCAAGAATAGAGCCTTGTGGGACACCAAGAGAAATTGGAAGGAGAGAGGAGAGTTTGTTATCCCCTGTTTCCTGTTAGTGAGATAGGAAGTAAACCAAAGGATAGCCTTAGGTTCTAAAGCAAGAGATTCTAGGATTTTTATGAGGAGGGGGTGGTTAACCATGTCAAAGGCTTTGGACAGGTCAATAAAGAGTGCAGAAGAAAGAATGTTATTATTGCGGTTTGTGTTTATGAAGTCAGTAAAGGAAAGAAGAGCAGTGGTAGTACTGTGAAAAGGCCTGAAGCCATGTTGACAGGGAGTTAGTATGTTATTTTTAGTTAAGTAGTTCATTAGTTGGTAGTGAACACATTTTTCCATGATTTTTGCTAGGGGAGACAAGAGTGCTATAGGCCTGTAATTAGAGTATTCATTGGAGTTACCTCCTTTATGTAGGGGTATAATGTGTGAGATTTTCCAGATGTCAGGTATGGTACCTTCATTGATAGTTCTATTAATAAGGATGGATATGGGATAGGCTATAACCTTAGCTGCTTTTTGGAGGTATTCAGATGGAAGTTGGTCAGCCGATGGGGTACATGGTTTAAGTTTTTGGATGCATTTTTGGATGAAGGTGGTGGAGATAGGTTGTAGGGTGAAGGTAGGTTGAATAGAAGCTGCTTGAGCAGGGATGCTAGAATTGTCAAAGGAAAGGTGAGAGGCCAGAGAATTGATAGTATTAGTGAAGAAGGAGTTGAAAGCATTGGCAGTTTCATGGGAAGAATTTTTTTCGGATCCAGAGGGAGAGGGGGTGGTAGTTTGTCCGGGGTGAAGAAGTCTATTCAAGGTTGACCAGAATCTTTGGGGATTATTATGATTAACTTGTTGGAGGTTACTATAGCAGTTTTTTTTGTCCGAAATAATAGCCTTTTTAGTACTATTTCTTAAGTGTCTGAAGGTCTGTTTATCAGAGGGAGATTTACTAGTTCTCCATTTTATCCAGGATTTGTTTCTGAGTAACATTTTGTGCCTTGTTTCCTTAGATAGCCAGGGGGCGGGTTTAGTTTTGACTCTGATAGTTCTTTTTGGTGCATGATTATCTAGGATTGATAGGAATGTGGTGTTAAAATATTGAACTGCTTCTTCTAGAGGAAGAATTTTTAGAGGTATCCAGTTACAGGCATTTAGTTCAGTGTTAAATAGGATGGGGTTAAAATTTTTATTACTACGAGAGGTTCGGATGGTAGGGGCATTGGTAGCAATATTCTTCTTTCTTATGATATAGGTTAAGTTGTGGTCGCTAATGTCATCTGGCAAAGTGCTTTGATATTGTAGCTGTGGTTTATTAACAAGAATCCAATCTAGTATACTTTCTTTGTTGTTAGGTTTATTAATTCTAGTGGAGGTATTTATAGTCTGAGTAAAGACATGGAGATTAATATGAGAGACTGGGTTATTAGTATTAACTGATGACCAGTCAAGGTTGAAGTCTCCAAGTATTACAGTTTCTTGAGGGTAGGTGGATGATGCCCAGCTAAGGAGATTTTCTATAACTATGGAGTTATTTCCAGGAGGTAGATAATAATATATATGGTTTATTTGGGTTCAGTTGTAGCTTTGATATAAGGAGTTCAGTTTTGGTGTTCTCTAGGGGAGCATAGGGTACTAAGGATATATTTAGTTCAGTCTTAAATATGAGTGCAACTATTGTCTTATAATGTTATAACCTGGTGGAATGATTTCTGTATCCCTAGTGAGGGGTTTTAACCAGGTTTCAGTTAAACATAGGATGTCGAAAGAGTAATATTCAAGAAGAGAGTGGGTGACTTTGTTGTTAACACTTCTGATATTAAGGTGTCCTATGAGTAAGGAATGAGCATTAAAGGTTGGTAAATGAAGGGAAGAATTTGAGATAATAGGTGTGGCTTCAGAGGAAATAGTAGAGGGTCCTGGGTTAGGATGTATATCGCCATCTACCAGGGTAGAGGGGTTGTAGTTTAAGTGTGGCTTACAAGTAATCAACATTAAATATTTTAGTTTCCTTAACATGAGATTATTAGATTTAATATGGGATAGTCTGTGATATTTGGCTAAGAGGTAGGAAGAGGTAGAAGTAATGTTTGAATGTGTGAACTTTGGGGTTATTAAATTAGAGGCAGTTTGTTTGGAAGAGGTTTTAAGGTTATAATTATATTTTATTTCATAAGAGGTTAGGAGATAGGGTAGTGTGAGTGCTAGGGAAAAAATGAACAGGGGTAATAGCTTGGCTGGGTTCTGTTTTATTATAGGGGCCAAGGATGGTGTTTTGTTGGTTTTAAAAGGCATGGTGAGGAGTGGAGAAAAGGAACTGTCAGAGTAAAGGTTGGGCTAAGACTAAAGTGAAAGTTTGAGAAACTTGATGGGAAGAGGCACAGTATTAGCTTAGGAGTAGGAGGGAGGGGGGGATGAAAAGGAAATGGAATGGTAGTAATTAGTGGGAGGAGATTTACAATTGAGGTCGGTGTTATGGATAGGTGGGATTGCTTAGGGGGAGTGGTAAGTGAGGTATAAGGGTGAGGGTGCGTGGGTGGGATAAGGGGTGAAAGCAATCAGTGAAGAGCAGATGGTGAGTTAACCAAGGGATATGTGAAGGTTAGATGGCAAAAGGTAAGAGTGAGTAAATGCTAGAAGTAGTAGGGAAAGTAGATAAAGGTGGAGGGGTATAAAGGGACTAACAGAGGGTAAGATAAAGAGACTTTACTGGGGAGGAATTACTTCCAGAGGGGAATATCTATAAGAGAAGGGCGCCACCTAGAGGCAACAGCAGGTACTGGAACCGTGGCTGCTTACAGGGCTTACTGCATACAGTAAGAGGCAAGGTTGCTGGGGATACTAATGGAGACCTTTGGTCAGTTGGTTGGAAGAAGCAATGTGTGGCTGCTGGCTGACCTGGCTTCGGGTTGTACAGTTAAAGGCTAACAACAGTTATTTACAAATTGCAGGAATTGTAGGACATACTTTCTTCTAACTTTCCAGGAGAGAGCTCCCAAAAGAGGGTTGGCGTCGTTCCTTACAGTAGTATAGGAGGCAGCAGTCTTAGTTAGGTTATTAGATCCCGGACCTAGTAGTTATACATATATGCAGTTAGTAAAGAAAACACAGAAAAGTTATATTCAAAACTGAACATTAAAAGTAATAAACTACACAAAATATATTTAAGTAGGGTACTTATGAAAACTCATCAGAACTGGCAGTTAATCAAAACTCTAGTGGAAGTATTACATAGAGGCAAAAGTAAAAAAAAAAAGTCTGAATTACATTAAGATGTTGCTGAATTAAAAATGGAGAAACAGTATATTGAGTGGTGATTATCCAGAGAACTAAGCATAGCTATGTAATAAAGTGTAGATCTAGTTTCTAGGTGATCTTACAAGATCTCTTTGGAAAGTTGTATA
This sequence comes from Protopterus annectens, assembly GCF_019279795.1. NCBI lineage: Eukaryota > Metazoa > Chordata > Ceratodontiformes > Protopteridae > Protopterus > Protopterus annectens. Next base: position 1,660,558,566 of record NC_056739.1, read on the forward strand.
ATGACAATTATACAACGACCCCCCATTAATTTTCAAAAATGTGCAAGCTGATTGGTCAGCATGCACATTGTAAATCAGAGTTATAGTAATGGAAAAAGGTCCGGTCGCCCATTTTTTTTCCATTACTATAACTATTTTTTTACAGAAACAGAGAACACAAGATCTCCATTGCTTCACACTGTCTCGCTATGTTAAACTCCTTTAACATAGCGAGACAGCTTTAAAAAAGCAACGGAGATTCTCCGTTACTTCTTTTTAAAGCTTTCTCGCTATGTTAAACTCCTTTAACATAGCAAGACAGTTTGTAAAAAGCAACAGAGATCTTGCTTTCTCCGTTGCTTTTGCCCACAGCTCTGATGTACTGCATAGGCATACGCATGCTCAGTACTTCAGAACTGCCGCAGAATACCAGACAGCTGAGGAAGGGCAGCAAGGAGGCATTATACAATGCCATTATTTAAGAAAAGTTTTTTCTTAAATAATGTCATTGTATAATAGCAATAACCCACTTCTGGGTGTGGGTAATGCCACGGTTGGCTTTGTTTGGTCACTCGGGCTTCACCCTCGTGACCAAACCACACCAACCGTGGGTAAATCCAGCATTACCCACACCCAGGCATGGTTTATTGCTATAATAACACTCAAATCTGTTTACTATCTCAAATTAGTAAACAGATCCTAATGCTATCTGCTGTTATGTAGTGTGTCTTCATTTATTAGCTTTAGTATATAGTTTCTTTGTAGGATTTCCTTTCTAGATTAGATCTTCTATTATATGCCATTTTATCCCATTGCTTGTAATATTTATAATCTCAGCCCATGTCCCACAGCAGGGCTCCAGTAGCATGTAAAGGAGTGTTTTCATGCAGCAGTTGAAGTACCAACTAGGTAAAGCAGGACAATGTGAGCTGGTGTTGATGAAGGGGACCCGAATGCTCATAATGGGGAAGATACAAAAGGGTATGATGACTGACTAGGTTCACATGTGTAGGGCAACAAAAATTAAGCAGAAGCAATTCTACACTTCTGACTGGCAAATGTCTTGATGCTAGCCAACACATGGTTTAGCAAGAGAGATAGTCACAAGATTACATACAGGAATAACCAACATGCAGTTCATATAGTCTTCATCCTATTGAGGAAATAGCACTGGAATATAATCCGTTATTGCAAGGTCACTCCCAGTGAAATAGTCAGCCCATGGCATAATCCACTGGTGCCCATAGTCAGCTGCAAGCAGTAGTCAGAGAAGGATATAAGGTTAATATAGACTGGGCTGAGGACCGACAAGGAATGAAATTATAAGATTTAAAGGAAGTGCTCACGGCTAGCACTTCAGGAAAAAGAGGAAATAGGTGGAGATGGAGAAGAATGGCAGCATCTCAAAACAACATGTGTGAGAATATAGAACAAAAATGCATCTGAACAGATTGTGAAAATAAGACATATAAGGAAAACTGGTGTTAGAATGCATAATTCCAGGCAGTTATCAAAAGAAAGAAGCAGTCTAAGAAAAACAGCATGATAAAAAGGTGGACCTGGATAAGAAGGAATACTGGCTGGCTAACAAAGAGGCTAAGGTAGCAATCACAATAGCAAAGAACAAGGAATCAGAGGCACTCTATCAGCTTCTGGAAAATGGCTCAGCAGAAGGCACAAAGAAACCCTATCAGGTTGTAAGGCAAAGACAGATAAAGAAGATAGTTATCAGACACCAGTCATAAGCGATGCCAGTAACAACTTGCTCACCAGTCGACAGGACATCAAAGTCAGATGGTAGGAGTACTTCCTGCAACTTCTAAATGAAGAAAAACACTGAAGCTGTACCACCCAAAACACAGCCTACAATGAAAGAGGATAAGAGCCCATGCTAGAAGAGGTAAGAACAGAACTAGGAAAATGAAGGCAGGGGAAAAAAACAGGCTCAGATGTGATCATGGCAGATATGATCAAGATGTGGGGTGAATTAGGGAAAATGGATCCAGAGGGTACACATAGCAGTATGCAAATAAATATGTATAGCAGATGACTGCAGAACATGCACTCTGGTTCCAGTGTATAGCAACACAGGAGATATTCACAACTGTGGGCAATACAGAGGTCTCAAACTTCTGTCACACTGCATGGAAGTGTTGGAGAAGATGCCTGATTAATAACTATGCAGAGTAGTAGAAGGTATGGTGCAAGATGAGCACTTCAGTTTCAGATCAGGATATGTCATACAGACCTGATATATGCAGTAAGACAGGTACCAAAAAAGGCTGGAGATGAAGAAAGTGTCCAACAGGGTATTGCTAGACTTGGAGAAAGCATATAACTTGGTCCCAAGAAATATGATTTGGGCAGTCTTTTGATTTTTCAAAGTCCCAGAAACATTGGTAGAATTAATGCAGGCTACGTACAATGGCATAATAACATAAATATGAACAGTGCTTGGACTCACAGAGATGTTCCCAATGGGAGTGGGCATGCATTAATGTTCAGCTGCTGCTTATACTAGTGATGGACTACATTACCAAGAACTTCAACAAATGATTGAAGAATGGAATGCAATACTAAAGACACAGGACATGAATCTGAGTACAGATAGATTAATCCCATGCCAGCAAATGGGAAAAATCAAAAGAAATTGAAAACGGAGATAGAAGGATAAATAGGAGAACAGGTTGACAGCTTCATGGGAGGGGTGGTTGATGAAAAGGGAAGTCTGAATGAAGAGACCATAGCTAGAATCAGAGGGGCTGCAGCCATTGATACAGATTGTCAGGGGTAATGTGTGATGAAAGAATACCAAGGAAGCTGAAAAGGATGGTGTACAAAACAATGGTGTGAGCAGCAGTAATGTATAGTACAGAAACCTGGGCAATGAAGGCACAGCTACTAGGTAAGCTAGAGGTGATAAATTGATGAGATATTTTATAGGATCCACTCTGTGGGGTAGGCAAAGAATGGAGACATCAGAGGTGATGCCCTAGTCACTCCAACTGCAGAGAATGTCATCAAGACCAGGTTACTTTGGTTTGGGTCGATGTGCAGGAAAGCAGAAGACAATCTGGTGAAGAAGGCTTGGGAGAGAAAGGAAGATTGCAAGAGGAAGTGTGGGTATCCAGCAAACAGATGGATGGAATGTGTGAGAGAAGACCCTGCAACTGTCAAGCATGACCACTGAAGAAGGTAATGGCACTAAACTAAAAGAAATGCCGACGGCTGATGCAACATCTCAACCACAGGTAAAAAATAAAAAAAAATGGAGTTGATGATGATTTAGGAAAACAGGTTTAATGTAATCAACGTCTTAATTTAAATGAGGTCTATATAGATGACACTAGTGTGCACTAAAAGTATAAACTGAATATAATATAAAGTTTTTATACTGAGTGTGAAATATTTCTCTGTTTTGACAAATGTCCCATGGGGCATATGTCTTCTTCTTTCAGCTTTTCCCGGTTAGGGGTCACCACAGTGGATCACCTGTCTGCTCATGAAGGGCAATGGAGTTTTAGGGTGTCAAGTTGCTAGCCCGGCACCCAACCTTCCACAGAAGGCACACACATGCACACACTCACACCTAGGGCCAATTTAGAGTATCCAATCCACCTACAGCATGTCTTTGGGATGTGGGAGGAAACCGGAGCACCCGGAGGAAACCCACACAACCACAGGGAGGACATGCAGACTCCGCACAGAAGGCACCCCAGCCGAGGATCAAACCAGAGAGCCTCTTGCTGTGAGGTGGCAATGCTAACTGCTGCACCACCATGGCTGCCCCCCATGGAGCAGTTACGATGCATGTGTACTTTTATTGGGGTTACTGACTAGTGTCCATTTAGCAATATTTTATTATAATGAAGCTTTGTTGGATTATATTTCTTAACATGTTTGATTGGTTAAGACCAAAGAGCTCAGCTGATCAGTAATTTGTAAGACCATGGGATGGACACCATTGTGTGGCTAAGATCATATTTAACTTTAGGGAAAAAAATACAGGATTTCATTCATAAATGAAGTGTCCTTCTTTGAGGAAAATTAGACATTGGCAACAAAAAAAAGAGAATGGGAAGAGAGAGAGAATATCTGGGTAGTATTCATACCTGATATTTATGAACAGCCTCTTCCTTCTGGTCTTGTTGCTCATTAGATATATATATATATATATATATATATATATATATATATATATATATATATATATATATATATATATATATATTTAAAAAACTGTGTTATTTGCATGGCTCAGGTTTATTTGTTAAAATTCATTGAATCTCATTGAAGATAAAAGATTTAAAATGTATATCTAGAACAATCGAGATATCCAAGAAAATGCAATACACATCTGAAAAGGCTTGATAAAGAGAAACTTATTAAGCAGTCAGGAAAATAAACTAATCACATAAATCAGTACCTTAAATCCTGGAAACTGTTGACATATTTTGAACATGATAGAGCAGTACTTTTGTGTGAGTGACTGTATTGAATATTTAAAGGCACCTAGCTTAGGATGAGAATAGTTTGGATGTATTGGGTCTTACAGATAGTCAGTCCAGGTGAATGTTTCACATATTTGTTTCAAAGTCCTCTCTAGGACCTAGTGAGCATATGTAAGAACTAAAGGGTCTGTCTGCTGAAGCTTTCCCTACTATGTACTGCTGGATCTGGATGGGGAATGGTATGTGATGGCAGTATTCTGTGCCACATATCTAGAGAAAATAATATAGTCTCCTCCAGAAACAATCTTTAAATGTGAGCACTACTCCATCCATCCACAACCCCCTTATTCCCATTTTTTGCACATGGAGTTGGGGTGTCACTTCAACAGTGACAATCATCTGGAACCAAGGTTTACACCATCGGGTGGCTAGCTCTGCCACAGTAGTTCTTCCACACCACACAGCTGCACCCATGGCCAATTTAGTGTGTCCAATTCACCTTCTGCATGTCTTTGGAATGTGGACGGAAACTGGAGGACCCAGAGGAAACCCATGTGGACATAAGAAAGACATGCAGCTCTCTGCACAGAAAGCACCCCAGCCTCTAGCATCTGATCAAATTTCCAGCCAACCTACCCTCACGTACTTGTTCATGGCTATGCTTATGGCTGCTTTGTTGTCTGTTATGAAGCAGACCTCATGTTTTTGAGTTATTCAGCCAGTGACTTGTTCCATCTATACTGACACCAATATTAAAAAAAAACATTTCTCATATTTCATTTCTCTGCTAAATTTATCATATGTGGTGCTATAAACTACTTCTATCTGAAATGTCTCATCATATGATGCACTACAACAGTGCTTGTATTGTAGTGCTTGTACACTTCAGAGCATCTAATGTTCCTGCCCTGCTATAGTAATGCTTTTTAATTGCACAATGAATGATCTATTTTTCTTTGTCTTTTATTATCCCCTCCTTTATCTGTACACTTTGACACTCTGTCACCCACTTTTTCATCACAGTTTCTGAAACATGTTTCAGAGTAAATTCCACTTGTGAAAACCTGCCTTAGCAGGCTTGCACTACATTAAACAGCCAGATGTTCCTGGCAACTGTCATTTCTAAGCCCTGCTAATCATTCTAGTAGGGACTAGAGCTTCTTGATATTCTGTTTAAACCACTTAAGTCAATTTTTCCATGTCTTTAAACCTGGAATACAAAGGCATTGGCTGGGGTTACCATCTCATGCTTTCAAAGAAAGATGCAATACTACACTAAAAAGTTTAGAATAACTGCAAGCTATGTATTGACTCTTCATCTGTCGCAGCTCTTAAGAAGAAATGACCTATGGTGTGTATGGAGAAGATCATGCTGTATGATTTTGCCCCAAGATGATTCAGAGCTCTTATCTGCAGTACTGAAAGCAAGTGCATATGGCATGAAGGAGACCATGGCATTTCAATGTGCTACCTGGACTTAATGTGGAAAAATCAGAAGTGTCCAGTCTTCAGACCTCTTCAGGATGGGTCAGAAGAGTTAATCTTTGTAATCCTTTGCCACCCACTATATGGTTCCAGAAGTAATTATGTCAATGACGGTACCCATTTTGCATCTCACACCTGGTTGAAATGGTCCAATATGATCCTATTAACTAATTTCCCTTCAGGGCTGACAGGTGCTGTGTTAGACTGGTTCTTTGTTTTTTTATTGGTATTATGCTCATTGTAGAGATAGAGGACTATATCAGCAATGGATGATTAGAATGACACCATTACCCTATCTAACCGATAAGCTTCTCTTTATCTGTAGCTTCCTGCAAGAGTGTCTCCTTTCCTTAAATTATTAACAGAGTGTGCCATTTCCGGACAAACGTTCATGTGCCTTACCATATGGGAAGCCTTCAATAAAAAATATCAACATTGCCTATGCTTCATTTTGTACTTTCATGCTCTGTAGATGCTCCTGTAGTGAAACCATATTTACCAGCATTTCTAGAACTAAACAACTCACTTTTTTACTTCCTACCAGCACTGTGAGGTACTTTATTTACCCAAGTAGACTCAAGAGTCTGAATCAGTTTACCACTGTCTGGTCTACTATTATGTCTCATTTTTTTTTTCTTGTATCATGCCCCTTGTCAATGGAAATGATACAGCTTGGGCCAAATGCTCATGCAGAATGTAGATGTTTACTATACAACATTCAAAACAACATGTTTGGCCTTGCATAAAAAGGAATAGTCTGCTGTTTCTCCCTCCAACAGTGGCTACAGAAATAACAGAACCTGCAGAGCAGTCTCATATATATCTCTCCTGCAGTAACCACAGAAGTGACAGAATGTCGTATGCATGGAGTGGCATTAAGAAACCAGCATTGCCTTCTTCTAGGGAAGCTCTATGAACAGAGAAAGATTCAGTCTTCTCTTTCTGATGCTGGACACTTTGTGAAAATCTTGTCTCATCGCATGAAGTTAGTGATTCACAGTCTTCTCTAAGTGCTTTCTTGTATACATTTTTATTAAATATTTAGCAATGATAAAACCATATAACTGTGTAGTCCTTCAGGTATTCCTCTTGTTTTCTGGTATCTTTTTAAACCTATTGAAGTTTTTCATGACATCATCTCAGCTAGAAGTTATCATCACAGCTACTTAACTTAGCCTTATCTATTGTTCACTGACTTTCATCCTGAGCTGCAAAAGGTCCACTCAGCCCCTCTGCACTTCCACTGACATTGACTGCCTGACTGCTCATGTTGCTTTCAGAGTGTATTTCTTTGATATCTTTCTTTAGACACACTTGGCAAGAAGAACCTTAGACATAAACTGCCACCTTTTGTGCAGTTTCTCTTCATTTGCTTTTTAATAAGAAATACAAGTAACTTACCTCAAACACAGGTTCACTGCACTATTTTCCCTTTGCCTGTAACCCCCTCACCCTTAACCAGTCCCCTTCACCTTCTACTGCCTATCCTTTCCAGCCTCACTGCTTTCACTTCCACATTTTCCATGTATCTTCGACACTGTGTCCTTTGGTGTCATGCTCCACACCCTTACTTTTAACTCCTTAATAGGTAAATTACTAATCTCAATGTCAGGGTAACCACTTGGCGTAAGCATGGGCTCTAGGTGATTTGGTCACATTGACTAAAATGTTGAAGTGAGGTCCCTAGCCCATATCAAGATAGAAAAAAAAGGTTTAAATGACAAAGGCAATGACTCATTGCACAGATATCCTTTTAAAGTCATGATAACATCATCAATATTATTGCTCTGTATGCCCTTCTTTGTCCAGTGCTCTCTTGTTCATTCTAAATTTTTTCTTAAATGTCTCTCTTTTATATGGTCCTTAATTTTCTTTTCTCATTTTTAGTGCCTTTTATTATAGTATTACATGGGCTATTTTTTTTTTATTTTAATCGATCTGTGCACTTTCGACTATTTGGCAGTTGATATTGCCTCACCCCACCACATCTCTTGGACTTTGTTGTCCTCACCTTTTTACTCTTTCTCAGTGTATCACTCTACACTGCTGGTCATCTAGTCTTAGCACTCTGATAAACATGCAGACACTCCAAAATAGTGCAGTGACAAACAAAAATCATGTTCTTTACATTTCTTTTAAAATGTGCAACTTCTCCCTGTTTTTCGGCCACCCATCTGTCACTCTTCATCTCTCCTATGTCTTATCAACTTATCTCATTCTGTATATGTCTTAATTCATTAATTTAGCCCTTTGTTAGGATAGATAGATAGATAGATAGATAGATAGATAGATAGATAGATAGATAGATAGATAGATAGATAGACAGATAGATATCAGAGAAAGAGAGAGAGAACATAAATCAGTAATCATCCCCGGACATATGCAAAACATTAGCTACTCTGAAAAACATATAAACAGCTCATCAATAGTATTTTCTACAGCACATGTGTTGGGGATTCAACAGTGTGTTTTTTAATGCTTCTAGCTATGGAGGATATACTTTTCAGTTAAAATATTACTTATACCCACCTATATTTAAAGATCTCCCATCATTTAGTGACACCCCACATATGACATTTGTTTATATGCATATGTACATACCTACAGATGTTTCACACATGGACAATGCCTTTCTATCATGATCATATACCAAATCAGTCATCTACATAATAAGATATGTTAAATATCTAAGCTAGGGCTTTTTTTAATATAATTTATTGTTCCAGTCATGAGCTACTCTCTCAGAGAACCAATTCTTATATAATCACCTACACAAGTTGTCTGATGTTTCTCTACTGGTCTATGATAAGCCCAAACATTCCCAAAGGTTCTTGTCCCAGAATGACCTATATACCTGAATAAGGTCTCCTCTTAAATATTTATATGAGACACTGTACATGTTCCGGTATTTTAATTTTTCATAATTATTTAAACTTTCATATCCATGGATGCCTTTGGCATATTTGCACTGTATTCGTTCCCATTTAGCCATGCTAGATTTTTTACAAGGTTTCTATGTTATTATTATTCCATTATCTAGTTTATGCATAATGGAACTTACAATGATTTTACCATTTCTGGTTTTCTAGACTTTATAATTTTTTCTATAGGTTCTAGTTTTATAACCATCATTAACCAATTGGTTGATTTGATCAGAACATACTCAGGTATTTCTATATTCCTAGTCCTTAAATGATTCCACAATTTCAATCACTTTCATTCTTTCTCTCTCAAGTCTCATATGCTAGTTTTTATGTATTTACCAATGTATTATTCTCCTGTGCCAAAATGGTTTATTTAGTTAAGTTCTTTTGCAGACATGCCCTTATTTATAGCAGATGGAATCAGTTTTCACATTTTCAAGTCATCTGTATACAGATGATAGGACATCTCAGATAAAAAGCTGGATCTGAAATATACAGCCTACGCAGGTATTAGGCCTAGGATGGAGCCCTGTTGCACTACTCTTACTATGACTTAGAATTTCATATGTACACTTGTTGTATGATAATTGCCATGTACTACTTATAAGCCATCTAGCTACCCATCTTAGTAAGACTGCATTAATATGCAACCTTTCTAATTTATTAATAAGTGTTTTGTGTATGACCATATCAAAGCTGAATGTAAGTCTATGTAAATTATATTGCAGCACAGCTTTTCCTTTTAGCTATTATATTATTATGCAACATCATGTTACAAGTAGTCATTAAACTGCTTTCAACACATGCATGGTGATGTATGATTCTATGTCCCAATCTGACACTAATTAATCCAAAATACCCTTGTCCAATATTACTTTTTATGATAAGAAAGTAGACTCATAGATCTACATGATTCTGAATTTGTCATACTCCATTCCCCTCTCCCTTAAAAATGGGCTTAAGAAGTTCATGTCTTCAGCCCTGATGAATCTCAGCATACTTAAGTGACCTACACAGTAATAGATATAGTGGTATTGTAAGTTTGTGTAATTCCACCTCCTCCTCCCTGTGCTTGTTTGGATCTAGATTGCACAGTACCTTTTCAATCTCATCTAATTTAATTTCAGTATCTGAAGTTACCTTGATGTTACTAGCACAAATTATCTCTTCTTTTTGGGGAGGCAAACTGTTTTGCCTAAGAGTTTGTAACTATATTGGCAATCTGTCATGCATGTGAATACATATTAGAACCTACACACAATTTATCAAATTGTCTTAATTCTCACCAAATATTATCTATCTATGAAATAACTTCCTGTTATGCTCAACATCTTTACATAAATCTTACTCAAAAATGTCCTGATCTTGTTTCACACTATTAAGGTGTTTGGCTAGTCTGTTATTTTCAGTTTTCAAAGCTGTACTTCGACTTCATTTCTATTTCTTATATGTTTGTCTCTCATCTTAATTAAGTATCCCATTGGTATGGAAATCTATCCTCCTAATTTTCTGTTCCCAGATCCTGATGTTAAACATTTTTTGCATTCAAATAATTTGTCTTTCAAAACGTGTCACATTCCTTATGTCTTCTTTCCTCTGAATAACTCACTCCAGTTAGTTATGCATAGCTACTATTTTGCTTCCATATAGTTTGTTATTAACCTTCTGTGCATTGCTTTAGATTTCAGTTTGGCAGAATTATCTAGCAGTAGTTTAACCTGTAAAACTCCCATGATCGCAGCACATAAAATATGGTAAATTTGGCATGAAGTAACAATCATTTCCTTAGGAACACAAATAATATCAGCATGTTATGTTCACTAGTAGATTTGGTTGCAGTCTGTAACAATTGTTGTTCCTGGGCGTACGTTCTAAATATTTTCCTTACTAGTATTGTTGAAACAATAATACTTCAGTCTGCCTCCAGTAAATTTAATTCCCCAGCTACTATGATTTTTCCCGCCTGTATTTAATGAAATAAATGTATTAATTCTTCATGGCTATTAGCACTTGATTTTGGTGCTCTATGTACTCCAACGATTGTAATCTGTTCAAGGGTTGTCTTTATTATCACAGTTAGACAATGTACATTACTGTTGTTTTCATCAAAGATGTAATAATCACAGTTCTCATAACAATACTTAATCCATGTCAAAAACCTCCTTGTGATTTTATTGTTAGAATATGTGCTACAGAAAAAAAAAGCATTTATACCCTGACAGAACTGGTTTACTGTCATTGCTCTTTAATCATGTTTCACAAACAATAATTTCCCCAATCTTGTGTGAAAACAGCCGATTTTCCAGTAAAAAATATTATTGCTAATGCTCTTATAGCATTAATAACCAGCACAGATAAATCACAATTTGCTATCTTTGAACTTCTGACCTAGTAAAAATCCTGTCTCATGCTAGACCAATGTTGTAATATACCTGATCAACAAATGTTTTCCCTTGTCTTGACAGTGGATGTTCATTATACTGTCTGCCAATGTGATTAACAGTTACTTTTAATAACTGAATCTTCAAGTATTAGTACATCTGTTTTTAGTGACTCTAAAGAAGCTGTCATTTCTGATTCAGCAGTGTCTTTGCTTTCAATTGCTAAAGAAGAATGACTGCTTCCCTTCAATGTGTGATGCTTTGTCTATGGCATAACCTTCATTCCCCAAGATGCATGTACTCAACTAACCATTGTGTCACTGTTAATTGTCTGACCCTAGGAATACATTAGGGCTTCTTACCACTTAGTTCAAACAGCAGTGCAGGCATGTATTTTCCTTGGTTATGCAAACACCACCTTCCTTCTTGTAGTTCCTGTCTCTCTTTACCTTACCGGTAAGGATCTTGCTTTTACGTAGTAGCACATCCTGTTCTCCATCTCTACCCTTCATCTTCCTAAATGTGCACCATGTCATGCTTAGCTTTTCTGTGTTTCTGATTGGAATTTTCAAGTAGCCCTTAATCTTCATCTCCTTCTGTGATCATTATTTTCCCTTTATACGTATTGCTCTTTGCAATTAATTCTCCTGGATCCCACATTTCTAGCGCTTGAGCCACATTTCATGATAAACCTCCTCATCTCTCCTCTCTTACATTTGTATTTTTTCTGGACTAAAGTCCCTAACTGGATTTATCACCTGCCTCAGGAAGTGTAATTCTTTTTTTCCTTTCTTTTTCCAGTCTCTTCTTTATTAATTAATTATTTATTTAATTAATTCTAAAAACAACCCAAACAGTTCAAGGCAGTCCCCAAAAGCAGATACAGCAAACTTCAAAAGCCAAACAAACTTGTTCTTGATGGAAGGTAAACGGATTAATAAGCAACACAGCTGACTAAATAAAATAAAACAAATCTTCTCATTTATTTTCCAAAGGTAAAAGTGAGCGCTCTCGGAGTGACAACCACTTCTTCATCAGACATTTTCTACAAACCCAAGCAACACATAAATGCTATTATAGGTTCATAGGTTCATAGGTAGGTACTAGGCTATCTGCCCAAGGGCATTTATAAACCTAGCCAAAGTGTGTCGGCTTTTGCCGCGCCATGCATTAATTAACTGATCGTCTGTCAAGCAGAACCAATGAAGAGATCCCAGGGGTGTATTTTCTGTTACCCATCCACTTGTCAAGGTTTTTCTTGAAGAGTATTAGTGAGGGGCTCTGCCTAATGTAGATTGGAGTTTTGTTCCAGAGCATGGGGAGTCTCTGGGACAGGAATCTATCTCTCCAGCATGTTCTATTTATTGTTGTGGCGAGGTTTAGCTTACTAGAGCACGTGGCTCACAGTGACTTGGATTTCTTTAGGTGGAGCATGTCCATCAGTTCTGAGTTGGACATGGCTTTGTAAATCAAGCAGAGATCACCTTTGAGTAAGCAATATGCCACTGAGTACAGCCGGAGTTTTTTTAGTCAGGCTGCATAGGACATATGTTTGAGGCCAGTAATCCTCTTGTTAAGGTACTTTTGTGGCCTCTCCAACTGTTGGAAGTGCCTTGAGAGGTACATCCCAAATGGGCATTGTACTCTATGATGGGTCTGATGAGTGATGAGTAGAGGGGCACTATAACCTCTTTATTTCTAGATGCAAACCCTTTAGTATTTAGATGGGCCACATAGAAGGATTTCCTAACTACTTTGGCAATATGATTGTCAAAGGAGAGATTACTATCTACCTGAGTCCCCAGATCTATTATTACATCTTATTTATTAAGGGGGCTGCCACCTATGTGGTAATTCGTGGGTATTTTGTTTTTCCCAAATGGGATGACTATGCATTTTTTGGCATTTAGCTTGAGGCCATGACTTTGACACCAGTTGTCCGTCTCAGTAAGGCCCTTTTGGAGGATGTCCATGTCAGCTGGAGAGTCAATTATGGCTTCCAGTTTGCAGTCATCAGCAAAGTTGGTTAGCCATAGTTCTCCTGTGTTTGCCTGTACTTCTGAGAAGCATATGCCAAACAGTAGGAGTCCCAGGACCGAGCCTTGTGGGACACCACTTGTGACTGGTTTAGAGATGGACCTGGAGCCCGCTAATCTTACCGTGTGAGTTCTGTCTGTAAGCCAGTTCCCAACCTATCTCGTGACATAGGGGTTTATGTTCAGGCTGGTGAGTTTGTCTGTAATACCCGAGTGGGGAATGGTGTTGAAAGCCTTGGCGAGGTCAAGGTATGCTGTGTGAACAACCTTTCCCTCGTCTATGGCCTTGGTGACTGTCTCAAAGAAGTCAACCAAGTTTAGTAGGCATAATCTGCCCTTAACAAAGCCAAACTGGGTCGGGCCAAGTGTTTGGAGGTTACCAATGTCTTTGTTAATGAGTTCCATGATGATGCACTTCATAGCTTTGCAGACCAGGCTAGAATTCAAAATGACCAATCATGTTAGTATAACAATTAATTAAACTTAATTGCACCCAAAGCTAAAATGCTTTTTAAAGCAACAGTACATCAATACAGCATAGCATCGTCCTGATAGCAAGTCAATACAGTATAAATAAATACATCCTTGTATAAATATGCCATTGTAATGACCAATGTGCATGGGGCTATTTTAATTTCTTGGATTTGAAGGCTGGCTTCACAGGTACATTATCATTAGGACCTCGTCCCCTGGGTGTCCCTAATCTCAGGATCCACTTCACTTCAAGATTCTCTGTTGAATTCACCAAATCTCCCAACCTAGCACTGGTATTCTGTACTCGCAGGATTTAAAACAGGAAAGAATGTTCTTCCCCATTAGCCAAAGTGTGTTTGGCTCAGACACTATAGTCATGCCCACTCCTGGCACAATACACATGGTCTCTAATTCTTTCTCTAAGGTGGTTGTTGATTTTTCGTACATAAAACTGAAAACACATTACTATAAAACATCTATTGCAAAGCCTAATAAACAACATTTATAGAGGAAACAAATAAAAATACAACTAGTAGTTGCTTGTGTTTACCATCTGCTGCTTATGAATAAAGTCTTGTCCTTTAGTCAACTACTGTAGAAAACTAACATGATATCTAAAGGTTATTCGTGAATGGGCTCTAAGTCAAAATGTGGATATCAGCTTGGTTTGTGGAAGACCTGACTTAATATGTTTTATGGCAAAGACAAATGTCACCTTTTCTCATTTCACAGATAGGCTCTTATATAGATAATATGCTCTTCACTTTTTGAGCAGTGGGATACTGCCTTGTGGAACATGCGTATACCATCTGTAGAGAAAATTAATTTCTTTTTCTAACATCCTTTTTTTTTCCCATCTGTTTGACAGTGATCATTCCTGCTATGAAATGGATAGCCCATTCATTCTATATGGAACAGCACTGATCATGGGAGGCCATCAGACAGAAATCTGTCAGGGTTTTCTTAGCAAACACTAATCTTGATCCCTGTAGAGTAAATGAAAGTTTTGTCTTGCAGTACCCTCCTAGCTCACATGCATACTAGTAGTTCAATGTCTAATAGACATCAGATGACCAGTTAAGTTTCCAGAATTAACATAGTGTCCAATGTGTATCTATTTGGAAGACTTTTTGTAGAATGTCAGAGTTCTGTGAAGATGAAGCCCCTAATCCCTCCTTAGCCTTCTTCAGTTGTGGTACTTAGTATAATCAAATTGAGGGTTATTACATAGGGTGGGGAGTGGTAAGATCAGGCCAGAACCTGCCAAAGTGGAAGCTATTCAAGAATGACTGGCCCCTGCTACCAAAAATCTGGTTCATAGGTTCAAAGGTAGGTATTAGGCTATTGGCCCTAGGGCCTATATAAGCCTAGCCAAATGGTACACTGGCTTTTGCCACCCAAAAAAAATTATTGGTGACTGCATTCTTGGAGACAGTGGGGTACAATACAAAATCTGTTCACAATTATAGACCAATAGCTGCTCTACTCACAGACCTGACAAGGAAAAAACAGGCCAGGCAAGGTAGTGTGGACCCCAGCTTGTGAGCAGGCATTCCAAAAGCTTAAAGGGGCTTTGGGAGGACCCCCTGTGTTAGCCAGTCTAGATTACTGCAAATAATTTGTTGTGCGGGTAAATGCTTCTAACCATGGAGTGGGGCTATATTCAGTCAGGTTTCCACAGAGACAGAATAGCACCCAGTTGTATATCTTAGGCATAAACTCCAACCCAGGGAGGAATGTTATGCAGCTGTAGAAAAAGAATGTCTAGCCATTGTATGAGCACTGCAGAAACTTCAACCCTATTTGTATGGAAGGAAATTCACTGAAGTTACAGACCACAATCCCTTAACATGGTTACATTGAGCCAGCCAGCAAAAAGACCAAGTTATGAAGGTAGAGCCAAGGGTTGCAGGCATATGATATGACAGTGCAGCACCATAGTGGGGTCAGCAATGCCAGTGCAGATGGGGTCTCAAGTCAGGGTATGGGTTAATATGTTCTCAGACAGGCTCATGTCCCTCAAGCCACATCTCCCCAGGGTCACTTTAAAACTAGCTTGAGTCTTAAAAGGGGAGAGAGATGTGATGATGTGAGGTATTGCTAGCTATGCCGGGAGAAGTAAGGCAGGGGATGTGTAACATATGCCAGCATAGCTAACTGGAGTTTTGTGAAGTATTATATGTTCTTTGTATATCAAACTGATCTGTACAGATGCCTGTGTTAAAAAAATGTAAAATATGTTTGTAAAGATGCTTGTGTTAAAGATGTACCAACAGCATGTCTTGCTGGACAGAAAAAAATATATACATGTATGCTAGACTGTGCTATTGTAACTGATTAAATGTGTATATTGTAACAGAGGATACTGGAAGAGAAGAGGTTAAGCTCAGCTCCAGCTAACTTTTAGAAAAAAATCCTGAAATTAAATTACTTAATTTTGGCCATAAAGATTGCAACTTACATTTCTGATTGCAGCCTGAGACAACATGTCTGTGAAAACAAGGACTATGATGCCTGTATTGTCCTTAGCAGTGAACTAATTTCTACCCTGGAAGCGTGGTATCCAGCACTAAAATTATGTTTTAATACTAGATGAGACAGAAGTCTCAGGCAGTCTGTTTTTGAAACCTGACATAGAAGGATCACTTACCTACTTCATATTGCCTTGCTTTAGTAAGTAACCAGGATATAGTAATTATTTATGTCAGTCAGGAAAATATAGTGAGATTAGTTAAGTACCCTTTTTCTGTATCTGTGTGAATCTATTCCTCTTTGTTATTTTAATATTCCCTGTGGCTGAAACTCTTTTCTTTATTGTAAATAGATATTTAGTGTTTTCATGTTCATTTATTATCTATTGCTAAATGTATTTAAACTTTTCATTGTGGCTGGTCTTTTAGAGAATGTTTTAAACGAGTGTATTTATATATATTTGCTGACGTTGTGGCCACTCCTGAAAGCCTTACTGCATTGGTCAAACACTACCATTTGTATTAGTATTAATGTCACTCAGTACAACTGGGTAACCTTGTAGAGTAGCTGGCTTTGGAGTATTCTGGTAGCAGTATCTACCTTATACTTTGGGCAGAGGGGCATTGCTAGTAAATCTGTGCCATCCTTTCCCAGGTGTGTGTGGGGGCATTGCTAGTAAATCTGTGCCAGCCTTTTCAGTGTGTGTGTGTGTGTGTGTGTGTGTGTGTGTGTGTGTATGGGTGTGTGTGTGTGTGTGTGTGTGTGTGTGTGTGTGTGTGTGTGTGTGTGTGTGTGTGTGTGTGTGTGTGTGTGTGTGTGAAAATCAAATCTCAAAGAGTATGGGTGTCACCTACTTGGAGCAGGGGCACAGAGCACTGGTTTCACAGAGACAGTGGAGGAGGACTTGGCCTGGGACACTTGGCTGAGGACTCAACTCTATGTCTATGCCAGTGAGGAGCCTTACTGGGGGGCCTGAAGAGAGAGAGGGGGGGGGGACAGGACCCTGGACTGAGTGTGTTCCCTGCGTGTTGTTGAAGAGAATTGTGCTCAGTTAAAAAAAGATGCATCTGGAAATATTGGGTGTATCTATCTTTGTTCCAAGTCAATGTCCCTCACTGATGTCAGTGGTGAGGATTCTGGCTCCTTGATTACTAGCCCAGAGGGGGGATGTCACAGATATGACCGCATTGGGTTCTTTTGTCATGATGCATTATTCAAACCATTCTCTGTTTGTGGACAGTTTTGTAAGTAATTTGACCCCTTGCTGATTTTCCATATAGTCTTTAGTAAAGATACAAAGATTTAATACTGGACTAGTATCTTTAACTGTTATATGATGATGTTTAACTAACATCCATTTTCTCCTGCATTGACGGTAATTTGAGTGTTCTGATGTTCCTGTGTGTTGCTTGTGATATGTCTAGTGCAATCACATACAGCATGAATAATGTTTGTTATCAGAGGTGAATACAGGATAAATTGTATTAATACTTTATAAAGGAGATTAAACATTGCAGGATAACAAACTGCTATACCAGCATTAAAATAACAGAACCATGCCATGCTGTGGCAGATATTACTACTGTGCATGACAAAATGGCATTATTTTATTATAACATTATAACATTATCTGAAGCAGGTATTTAAAGAATAATTCAGAAAGGTTATTTTGAGGTGCATGCCTTACAGTAACTATTTCTTAATCAGATACATCCCTACCACATTGCAGCAGAAGGAAGATGTGCAGTACCACTTTCAGCTGTCTTTCTCACTATGCTAAATGCTAGGGAGTCATTCCAGGAGAAAGACATATGCCCACCACCCGAAAAGCATGCAATAAGACATTTACACAGTGAAACATGTAAAGTAACATGGCCAAAAGCTCATGTTCACCCACTGTAGCACTGCAAAGGAGTTTAGTGGACAAGTAATGTTAACTTGCCGAATTATGCATGTGAGGGCATTTGTGAGTGTGTGTCTGCCTGGGAAGTCACTGTAATGGGGTTTGTTAGGGGCTTGATAGGTGAATGTGTGTGTGTGTGTGTGTGTGTGTGTGTGTGTGTGTGTGTGTGTGTGTGTGTGTGTGTGTGTGTGTGTCTGTGGGGAAGGGGAAGCAGCCATACCTCGACAGTTGATATTGCCTGTGACTAATAAGCAAAGCCTGCAACATTGGCCGTGGGTCATCACTACACCCCAGGAATAATCCTTTGAACAAGTTGTGCAGCACAAAGGATGTGGAGTAGTATGAACATAAGACACCAGGGGTAATTCTTTGAACAAGCTGCACACGACAATAGATGTGGGTCAGAGGAGACACAAGACACCAGGGATAATACTTTACAGTGTGCTCCACCACTATACCTTAGGGATAATGTAAAAGTATATATGCTAAAAAAAATAAATAATAAAGTAAAGCAATGGTGAGAGGGTTCAAACCCTTCACTGTTGCCACAGAACACAACAGCATTAATGCACTATTCTGAGTGTAGCAATTTGTTTGACATAAAAAAGTAAAAAGAAAAACCTAATCTCTGGCATTAGCGAATAGCTAGGTTATAAGGGACAGAACAAATAAAATAGGTTATAGTGGGAACATCCTGTTATATTAAGGACAGATATTTGAGAAGGATGGATGTGTGTCTTTGCTGGGAGAGGCTACAAGAGAAAGCTGTGAATAACACCAGGGAGACTTTTATAGTAGTACTTTAACTCTCTGAAACATTAATAGAGCAATAGCTGTAGTATTAAGATGTATGCTATGAGTACTAAAAAGAATGAAACTGTAATGTTCGACATTACAGATAGACTGTAAGGATCTATGATTTACAATGGCAGGGATAACATCTTAAGAGACATTGCAGATTTTTTTTTATCCGAGGGACAGGTGAGAGGAATGTGTTTGTGTGAGCCATTGGGGGGGGTGGCTATGCCAATGGGCCGCCAATAATATCTACAGCTTGAGAGTGCTGATTTGCACTCATGGTAGTTACAGGCAATTCAGAGACATGGAAATTAGTGAACTGCAAATTCCCATTTTGGGCAAACAATCCCTTTTTCCATGGATCTTACCACTAGCAATGGGAATTTTTTGAATTCTCAAGTTTACGTACTTTTTGCAATTGATGTAGGTTGGTCCTAGGCTATCAGCCCTAGGGTCTATAAAAGCCTAGCCATAACAATTCCCTGGATATTTCTTCTCGCAATATTTACTTCCCTGGACCCCTGTCTAGCAGGGCAACTGACGTGATCCCAGGGGTGAATTTCCTATCTCCCATACAATTGTCAATGTTCCTTTTGAAGAGAGCCAGAGAGATACTCTGCTTGACATGAATGGGCAGTACATTCCATAGTATGGGGAGTCGCTGGGACAGGAGCCTATCCCTCCAGCATGTTTTGTTCATTGTGATGACAAGATTTAGATCCCTGGAGCGTGTGGTTCTGAGGGATTGGGATTTCTTTAAGTGGAACATGTCCAACAGCTCAGATTTTGACATGGCCTTGTATGTTAAGCAGAGATTGCCTCTGAGTAGACGATATGCCACAGAGTATAGCTGGAGTTTTTTTAGGCAGTAAGTATAGGGCATCTGCTTTATGCCTGTGATTCTTTTATTGAGGTATTTCTGCAGCCTTTCCAGCTGTTGCAAATGTCTTGTGAGGTACATACCAAATGGGGAGTTGTACTTTATAATGGGTCTAATGAGGGATGAGTACAGTGTGACAATGACCTCCTTTTTTCTGGATGAAAAGCCCTTAGTGATGAGGTGTACCACATAGAAGGATTTCCTGACTAATGTGGCGATGCGGTTCTCGAAGGTGAGAACACTGTCCACCTGTGTCCCTAAGTCTCTCATCACACTTTCGGTGTTTAGTGTATTGCCACCTATGTGGCAATTCATGGGTACATGGTTTTTCCCAAAGGGGATAACTATACATTTCTTGGCATTAAGCTTGAGCCCATGGCTCTGGCACCAAGCATCTGTTTCTGTAAGGCCCTTTTGTAGAATATCCACATCATTTGGGGATTCAGTAATGTCTCCCAGTTTGCAGTCATCTATGAAATGTGTTAGCCAGAGTCCCTTAGTGTTGGCCTGTACTTTAGAGAAGTAGATGCCAAACAGAAGCGGTCCCAGGACAGAACCCTGAGGTACTCCACTTGTCACTTGTCTGCAGATGGATTTGAGTCAGCTACTTTTACAGTCTGGGTTCTATCAGTAAGCCAGTTGGCAACTCATCGAGTGACGTAGGGATTTATACCCAGCTTAGCAAGTTTATCTATGATTCCAGAGTGGGAGATGGTGTTGAAGACCTTGGTGAGGTCCAGATAGGCTGTGTGGACTGTCTTACCCTCATCCACAGCTCTGGAGACTAATTCAAAGAAATCAATCAGGTTTAGGAGACAAGATCGGCCCTTCACAAATCCAAACTGGGTGGGATCCAATGTTTGCAGGTTGCAAATGTCTTTGTTTATAAGTTCCATGATAATGCATTCCACGCCATTGCAGATGAGGTTTGTAAGACTGATGGGACGGTAGTTCCCGGGATCCAAGGTGGATCCCCTCTTGTGGAGTGGGATAACTGTAGCTGTGTGCCACTCAGTGGGCATGAAGCCTGAGGTGAGGCTATGATTAAACATGATACTTAGGTGAGGTGCCAGTTCATTTTGTAGTTCATGTAGTACACAGCCCGGGATGTCATCTGGTCCCATGGATGCTGTATTCTTAGCTTTGGAGAGTGTGATTTCTACCTGTGTGGCCATGATTACCAGAATTTGGTAATCTTTTGGTATTGAGATGGGCCCTTTAGGGGGTGAGAGGGGGGTGAATTTTGCACTAAATTGATCTGTCAGGATATTGGCAATATCCATGGGATCTGTATATTTAATGCCATTCTGTTGTAGCTCAGAGCATGTCTGAACATTGCCGTTCAGATTCTTGACTTAACTATAGAATGCCTTGTGGCTGTCTTTGGAATTTTTGGCAATTTTATTTTCATAACTAGTTTTTGAGTATTTTTTGAGGGATCTCAGCTTTTTACTGAAGCTGGTAAGGGAGTTTTTTCCATCTTGGGATTTTCCTCTTTTCTGCAACAGTTTCTTTCTTCTGTTGTTTAGTTTGTTTATGGCAGGGGACAACCAGATTGGCTTCCGTTTTTAGGAGGAGAGCATCTTGGTTCTATTTGGGATGGCACGATTCATGCACGAGTTGATGTGCTCATACAGTGCCTTAGTGTAGGATTCAGCAGTCAAACTTCCAGCTCCCATCTGCATGGGTGTCATGAAGTTTGTCACTTCTGATTTGAGTAACATGAAGTTCGCTTTGGAGAAGTTTTTTACGGAGGTTTCCTTACTGGGGGGAGAGGGTGGGATGTGCATGTCAAGGGTTATTTGCTTATGGTCAGACCTTACCAATGAGGGGGTGACCACTGGTGTGGAGCATCTATCTTCCATGTTGGTAATGACCAGGTATAGGATATTGGAACCCCTGGTGGGACAACGAATTAGTTGATCCAGGGTGTTGCAATTTATGAATTCCAAAAACCGTTGGGAAAAGGTGTTGGTACCCGAGTAGTTTTCTCAGTTAATGGTAGGGTAATTGAAATCACCCAGTATTAGGGTGTTTGGTTGTATCTTAATATTGTCCAGTATGTTTAGAAAGGTGTAGTGAGAATCTTGGGACATGGTGGGGGATCTGTTGCAAGCTACAATTTGGATTGCAGTCTTATTTAGTGTTAGTTGCACCTGAAGAATTTCAGATGCAGTGTTGGGCATCTAGTCTGGAGGTGTGAATATCCTTGGTGAATATGGACACTCCTCCACCTTTAGTGTTTTGGTCTTGGTTTGGTGGCCAAAAAGTGTGGTAAGAGTTGTAACCTGGTATTGAGGGGTGCTCTCTGGAGCCTTGAACCCGGTCTCAGTTACTGTACAGATACCGATGTTCTCCATTTTTAGGAGGTTCTCAAGAGAGTGCATTTTGAGGTTTAGACTTCTAGCATTGAGTAGCATTGCCTTCAGATTTTGCATGTTTGTATCTGTTATGGTGGTAGTTTTGTCCTTTGAACTTTGCCAAAAAAAGGCACTATGGGGTGGCGAGAGCTTTAGCCAGTAACCTGAATTCCAGGGGTGACAGGTGCAAACCATCTCTGGCAAAGCATCATGGTTGTCGATCATGTCATCCCAGGCAGACAGGATCCCCTTTGACTGATACCAGAAGCTTAGCCAGTTGTTGAAGTCAATCATTTTGCCCTTATCTGTGGTATCATTCTGGGCAAAGGCAGGATGCTACTCAGGGCTAGGGTCATACCTGCCTAGGCCACATGATTTGAGAGCTCTTCCATGTCTCTTTTCATGTAGTCCAGGGAGGTACGTCTCAAGTCATTCACTCCAACATGGACAATGACAGAGTTGTATTTGTACTTGTTGTGGAGTGACTTGAGTGCTTGTGCTATGTGGCACATCCTGGCACTCCACAGGCAGCTGACTGTAATTTTCTCCTTGTTCAACCTGGTGAGTGGGACATCAGTGTGCCTGACTATAGAGTCACCTATGACTAAAGTGTTGGTTATATTGTCTTGCCTTAGGGGCTGCTGTTGGGTGGCACACTGGTGTTGTGAGCTATGTCTCACTTTGGTTGTGACTGGTGTTTGTTTGCGTTTCAGCGTCAGAGGTTCTTGTTGGTTAGGCAGGTTAATGTTAAGGGTGTCCGCATATGTGGGTTTAGTGTTGCTATGTTGTGGGTCTTGATGGTGTTGGTTTTGAAGAGCTATGTGTTGCTTGAAGTGAAGTGCAGGTGTTAACCTTCTCTTCATGACTGTCTAGCACAATCTTGGCTGGAGAAAGCTTTCCTTCCAGTTTGGCTATGTAAGTGCATCTCTTGTAGGTTGTAGTGTTGGGTAGTAGGAGGAGAGGGCCATCTGTGTAAATGAGGCAGTTGCTGCATTGCCCCAGTATGGCCAGGTTCACCAAGTGGAGAGGAGAAATCACTGGAAGCTGACCCTTGGATATGCCTGTTTAAGTGCTTTTTTGTAAAATACAAGAGTTTTTTTCCCTTACCTTTGCAAGGTACTTTGCAATTATAGGCTGTTTAGCGCCTATGCTTAATTTCTCCTTATTAACAAGGAGAGTAGAGTGCTTGTATCAGTTTAAGGCTTCCTATTGCTTTTCAGCAGGTTCTAGAGCAAGTGCTAGTCACAGAGGTTCAGATTTTAGTGCTACTAGTGAGAAACCAGCTAGTTCTAAGGGAGAATTTGAAGAACAGACTTTCTGCCATCTGGAATAGTTTAACCGTAGCCCAGCGGTACTGAATGATGTAAATAAATGAGCAAACACGTGTGTTTTTAAGCCAGAAAGTTGAAATTGATAGAAATCAGCCCAAAATAGCTAAAATTACAATTTCAGAGCTGGAAACCAATCCTCTAGTGTCAGACTGGCAGTACAATGCTCACCACTCCCACTGGTAAGCAGAAGGACTTCCCTCTACCACAGCAAGGTCTGGATAGCTCTGAACACAGAAAATAAAGTCTTGAAACCAGCAAAGCCTGGGATCTGGACTATACTAGCTAGGAAATTTGGGAAACGAACAAACAAGATAGTTTTTTTTGTTAAAACAGGCTAAACAATGCAATAATACACTAAATAAACACAGAAAATGCTAACGCACTTGAGTGTGTAGCCCTAAACAGTAAATAAAATTAAAACTCTACAAAAGTAACAATTTCAAAATGTTTAAATGAAGCAAGGCAAGTGCACAACTGAAAAACGATTTAAGAGGCAGTAATACAGTAGAATAAGTATCTAGTCTACATATACAGAAAAGTCTATATATACAGAAAAGTGGTTAAAACAGACTAAAACAATTCAGATGCAGTGCAACCTAGAGTACTTGAGTTGTAGCAATATTAAGGCAAATACAGTTTTAATAAATGCACTAAAATGTACTCTATATTTCCAAAATGTTTGAAAAGCACAGTCAGAACACAAGGATATTCAGACAATTTTTTTTTTTTTTTTTTACAAAGGCAGAAAGGAGGAACTGAAGGACAATTCTCTCGGTATTAGGTAGAATGAGCTAATAACCCTAGACTGGAAGATCAAATTTAGAGTAGGGGTGGGCAACTGCAAGGCCAGCAGGTAAAAAGACAAGATATCAATAGGGAGGGTGGATGGGAGAAAACACTACAAAAATCCACCCCTGCGATCACTTCATTGGCTCTTCTTGACAGAGGTTCAGTTAATTAATCAATGGGCCAATGATAGCTGACACACTCTGGATAGGCTTATAAATGCCCTTGGGCAGATAGCCTAGTACCTACATATGAACCTATGAAATGTTTATCACAAGTGAGCCAATAGCTATGAAATACAGTACAAGTATGCAGTATACAATAAAATTGCTAAAACTATCTAAAATAAGCAATAACTACTACAAATAAGCAAAAGAACAGGCTACTTATTGCTATATATCACAGATCAGCTGCTCCTCCTCAGATAGCTCTGTATGTATTAATAATCTGTTTTGGACTTATCAGCATTCAGTGTGCTTGCATTTATGCATCTAAATGCTTTAGCTATTTTGTGTTTTGTTATGCAGCAGTCCCAGGGCTTCATATACTTTAAAAAAATGTATATATTTAAACTTTTGCAGTGACATTTATTTTTAATACCGCTACTGCATTTTTGGCTTTAGAGCATTAACAACATATCCCCATTGTCCACATTTTGGTTATCTTAACAGCAGTACATTTTTTAAGAGTTATGGTATGCTTGATACTGAAATACTTTAAGTTAGTCTCAAGGTTGGAATAAATGTATAGCATCATATAGCTCAGAATTTATTAATTTATTTATTTATTAACCAGGTTAGTCCAATTGAGTTTGCAAACAAACCCATTTTCAGTGGAGACCGGAGGGGAAAAGCCCCAGCAAACATAAGTAAAAATAAAGTGACCATGTACAAATATTAAATAACAATCACAATATAAAATAATTGTAAAAAAAGAAAAGGTTATTAACTATTTGCATTGTATTGATAGTAAGCAACCCATTTTCAGTGGCAAACCAAGGGGAAAGATTCCCAGCAAACATAAGCAGAGATAAACATACAGGACAAAAACTATTAAAAACAACACTGGAGGTTCAGTTTGTAATTCGATATTATCGAGAAGCATTCAATAGCAGATAGTATTTTATTAATATCCAAAATTGGGGTGGGACAGTAAATATTTAGGTCATCAGCAAAAGCAGATAAGAAGATTTTGATGTTATAAATTATTGGAGGGTTACAATATATATTTTGTTTTATATTTACGAAGAGAGTCTCTAGATATAAGTTAAAAATTAGAGGAGATAGAGGACATCCTTGACGGGTTCCATTTTTAATCAGAATTCTTTTTGACCAGGATTTGTTTATATATAAAGATGTATAGGGGCTATTGTATAGTATTTGTAAGGTATGGATACATTTTTGCATTTTTGGGGTATGTTGAAGTAAGGCAGAGGTTGAAGTAAAAATTGTATGTTTACTCTATCAAAGGCTTTATGGGCATCAATAACAAAACTGAACCTAAAAAAAACTAACATTTTCCCCTTAAAAACTCCTAAACCATTCTCCCTTCTACCACTGGTAGGGAAAATAAAAACTGAAGAAGTAATTAAATACTTAGGCATTACATTCTCTACAAACAACAAATAACATAAAGCAAAAATGGCATGACATTTCACTAGACCTGAATAGATGGAAAAATCTAAGGCTACCGTTTTTGGCCAAAATTTCTGTAATTAAAATGAATGTTTTACCCAGATTACTTTATATTTTTATGACTTCCCAGATAACCATACCCAATAATTTTTTTAAACAAATACACACTGAGCTTGCCAAGTTCATCTGGGAACCCAAAAAAAAAAACAGAATTTCATATGATAAATTAACAACCCCCAAAATAAAGGTGGCTTAGACCTTCCAAACTGTGAGACATACTACTTAATTATAAACACCAATAGAATTTTATGAATTGCTGAATACCACTCAATAGATAAAGCCTTGGTACCCACACTGGCTAAGAATATACCATAACCGTATCAAAAGCCTGGATATCAACCCCAAAGCATTACCACTTCTAAACACCAGCTTAATGAAATCCTGTAATTTAATAGAACCCCTTTAATACTCCATTGCACTAACCCAAAAACTATTCAAATCCTTAAACCTTATACAAGCTATGATGACATTACAACCCTTACATAAAACCCTAATCTAAAAATAAATAATGAGACTTTAAACCTAAATCACTTCCCTCGACTAATAAACACAACCATACAAGACACATATCCATACTTAAATTGCTCTGTACAAGAAATAAGGAACCAATTGAACCTTCCCATATCATACTTACTGATCCTGAAACAGATCAAGGAGTTATGTACTAGTTATCTCCATGACACTATCACTAGTAATGAAGATATAGTAACTTGTAACTTACTTTGGAAGGCTCTCCTCTCAACTAAAAATGTATCACATGTACCTGCAAAATGATCAAAGACATTAAATTCCAGAACATATACTCATCTGTGACTATTGGGGGAAAAACCTTCTATCCATTGATAATCATAAATTGAATCAAGCAATTAACCTAACAATAAAATCTATATCCCTTCAAAAACTAGCTTTTATTCAACTCATAATCTATAACAACGAGTATTTCACACCTGCTATTCTACATAAATTTAACCCTAAAAAATCTCCACTCTGCCCACACTGCAAAGATAAATCTGCTGACTTACTCCACATTTTCTGGAGCTGTAAATGTGTATTCAAACTCTGGAACTCTCTTAAACTTCAACTACAAAAGATGGGCTATCAGACATCCACACTCACCTGGGAATTTACGATACTACATATCCTCCCAAATAATATCTCCAAAAACCAAGCAATTACCCTGATTAATATTTTCCTCTTAATGAAACTTTATATAGCTGCCAACTGGCTCAACTCAACTAATAATTCTTGGGAGAACTTTAGATTGATGGTGACTAAACATCTATTAGCCCATAAAATAATAATTAACAAAAGGGACCAAAATATTAAATGTTGCAAACTATGGGAACAAATTTTTAATATCATTCTTGCATAAACTACCACAAATGACCCTACTTCATTATAACTAAGAATTTTCACAACATCTTACATCACTAACTCTTATAAATGTCTTTTTCTCTTTAAGACTTTATTTATACTAACCCTACCGGAATTATCTCTGTTGCTATGTTGAATTTTGGAAGCATCTTTGTACATAGTGTAGATAATATTGTTTGATTGATTAACCTCTTTTTATATTAATCTCAATGTATAACAATTGTTTAATGCTCATATGTTTTTGTTTTATTTGCTACATTTCATTTACTGTTCTGCTATGATGTAAAAATAAATAAACATTATTGAGAAAAAAAAACAACACTGGAAATACGAAATTAATTATAAAGAGAAAAACAAAAGAAAAAATGTATGAATATTAAGGGTTGCATTGATAGTAGTGGATTAATATTTACTACATATGAAAGTAAAAGCTAAAAGATAATCATTGGTCAAAAGATAAATAATGTATAGACATTGACAGGAAGTGGGGAGAGATAAGAGAATAGGAGGGGGCTATAGTAGGGCTATAGTGGTAGAACTGAGGGTTTAGGAGATGAGTTTAAGCAGAAGTTACTAACAAAGAAAGAAAGTTAGGAGATGCAACAGGTTATACAGTGAGAGAGATTAAAGACTATGCGTGATCAATGCAATGGCATAATTTCAAGTTTAGTAGGTGGGATTTACATTCCTTTTTAAAACAGGGAATGGAAAGGTTGGATCTAATATGGAGAGGGAGTTTGTTCTAATTATAATAATAATATAATAATAATAAATAATAATATCCTTATGGATGAGCATATCTAAAAGGGGAACATCATAGTTTGTCTTGTGGTATTTCAGAGTGACTGAAAACATCGCCAAAGAGATATCACTTTCCTATCAGTAGAGTTGCAGTATATCAGAATTGGCTGTGGTGCAGATACTGCATTTGTATTTATTTATTTATTTATTGCTTGCTGTGTAAGGCTTAGAAAAGAGAAAGAATGTAAGTTACACATCCCTTTTCCACCTTTTTCCTTTTCTTTGAGCATGTGTGGTCTTGGAGTTGGTATACAATGGAGGTATATGAAGCTTGTCCTCACTTTGTAGGTGTAGGGGTGATTGCCTCTCCAGTCTGAATAAATAAATAAATAATGCTTACAATTGCTGAAAAGTTTGCTGAGAGCCATTCCTTTGAATGGTGACTTTTTTGTACTTCATATGTTTTGGCCATGATTAATTGCATATCTTTGAAAAAATATATCTTTTATCATACTGGATCCATGCAATACACTTTGAGGGAGTTTGTGCTCTAAATTCTGTGCTAAAATACATTTAATCACAGTGAATGCAGTTAAGTCAAAGAGGAAGTGTTTTGAAGTTGTAAAGAAATTTGACTTCACTGCAGTTATACCACTTTCTGTGATCCAGCATGGAATATTTTGTTAAGTTCTTATTAATACAGACATCCGTCTATATAGTATATAGAAAAAAAACGGCTGCAAACATAACTTTAGGTCAGTAATAGCAGAAGAGGTTTGCAAGTTACAGATTCAAGTGTGTGTGTGTGTGTGTGTGTGTGTGTGTGTGTGTGTGTGTGTGTTTTCTTTTGACTGTTTCTGGTTAGGGGTCACCACAGCAGAACTCTGGTCCGCTAAAGCCTGATTATTCTACAAAACAAAAGCTAATCCAAAAGGGAGCAGAATCCCTGTTCTTCTGACAGAATTATTTCTTTAGATAAGGCAGATTTTCTTTAGTTGAAGAAAAAGCTGCAGTGTGCAAGAGATACTTAATATGCTGAACATAATAGGCACATGGGTAGATATACACATATCTCACCAGATAAGGACATTTCTGTCTTGTACATTTGTACATAGAAATGTTTAACTGTAAAATGATTCACAATCCTAGGATAGATTGGTAATAGTGTTAAGACAAGCAACATCGTCAAGTATCAGGCATGCAAAATATAAGCTACATACCATTAACGTATGGCATTCTGAAATTAAGCTACATAGCATTAATGTATGGCATTCTGAAATTAAGAATAATATACTTACTAAAAGAAATTTGCTAGATATGCCATATGAAGCTTCAGAAAATAAATGCTCATAACTGCAATTTTTTTGCCACCCAACGTCAATATATGCCTTATTCAATAGAAAGAGAACTCCTTTGCAACATTGTATGCAGTATTGAAAGAGAAGAACTCCATTGCACCGTTGTGTGCAGACATGTACATTTACAAGCTGCCTTATCTAAAGAAATAATTCTGTCCAAAAATACTGCTGTTACAAGCTGTTTCCAAGTTACAAGCATACTGAACTCTCATTACTCCAGCTTACTGAGAACAGAAGCTGCATTGTTCCTTCTGCCAAGAACCTGTCTTTATGTCAGTAAATCAGCTCACTTAAAATTCTGTCACAGTTTTGATTCCCTTCCATTGAGTGCAGAGCAAAAAGAAAAAAACAAAAAAATCTTATGTATCTTATGTTAACTTCTCATAGGATTTTTTTTTTTTTTTTGGTTAAGCAAGGTCCCCTTTGTTTTGTACCTTTAAGTAAGTGTTGGGAAATATAAAAATACTGCTTAGTTCTGTTAATAAAGAGGACATTACTTTTTCAGCAGGCTTATTAGTTCAACTAAATCAAAATACATATATATGTAACTAATTAGATCACTGAAGGATAACTGGGTCTGTGCTACTGAAACCTAGTTATTCTGGCTTTTTTCAATAACCACAAAATTGCAAGCTTAAGCACTTTATTTTATAGGATTAGAAATGTTCATACCAATTCCCAGAATTCCCATTTCCATTCATCATTCAAACATACAGAATTATTTGCAGCTCAGGAATGATTACATTGCCAGTCTCTGTCCATTACCAACCTCCTGCCTAGCTCAGCCTGGAGTATCCGTTGGTACATTTATCAATTAAATGACTGTCATCTATAATCTAACCAACATTACGCCTTACATTGTTTTTCCTTTGGTATACTGGTGAATGTGAGAGGAACACTTGGAAATCATCCCATGAAAATCCTTCTCATCATGATCTTTGTCATCTATTTCATTTGTTAGGTGGGAGCGATGGACTATTTAAGGATATAATGGCTTCAAAGAGGTGGAAGAAGTTCAGACTTTTTAAGCATGTGACTCTTTCCAAGATAAAAAAAATGCTGGCAGGCAGAGTTTCACAGGCACAAATCACTCAGGTGATGATAAACCAAAGGTGTATTTAATGATAAAAATCCACAAGAAAATCAAATACAATGTGAGCGCTTTTGTTAAACAAGTGTTAACTTCATCAGACACCATTAAAATGTAAGACAGCCATTTATATACATACAAAAAAACACTCTGATTGGGTAAGCAAAGAGAGGCAGCTAGCTAAGCAACACTGAGACAGAACATTAATTAACCCCTTGATGACTGTGTTACAGTTGAAACTGTTGCATCTTAAATACAACTAAAACTTGTAATTAAAAGATAAATTATTAGTCTCATACTTGTGTCATGAATGGTTATAATAGAATAGAACTAAAACCAAAGTAATTTTTAAAATCTCATATTAAATATTCAAATAATGCTGAAATGTTTCATAAAGCAAAATACATACAAAAGTGCTTGTGCTTAACAAATGTTTTGAGATATTTTGTTCATTTCTAGGGCTTTTAATTTCAATACAAGAGAGATGGATGTCTTGCCATTTATCCCTGGCCATCTATTTGCCTGTAGTAAGATTTGCCACCTTAACTCCTTTAACTCTAAGTCCCCAAGGATTTTTGTCACTGATGTCTACATGGTCTTTTGCCATAAATGTGAAATTGTGGCCAGTTTTATCTTGAATATGCCTTGCTAATGCATTGTTAATATTATTTTTTTCAGTACACAGTTATTCTGCTTTATGTATAAATGAAACTACAGCTGTAGGGAATGTCTTTTGTACCTGGTAAGAGATTTAATGTTGTAGACTCTATGTTAGATCTGAAACTTTATTTAAGAAAGTTGAATTTGACCTCATTACATGGTACTACCTCCGAAACTAATGTCAGTGAAGGCAGCATTTTTAAGATTAGTTCTACCTTACAACCCCCTTTGTACCCAAAACTAGCAATGTATGAAAAAGTTTGTGAACTAGATCTAGGGTTGCCACCTTTTCAAATGGCCAAAGTGGGACATTTTTGGTACAAACATCAGATTTTACATGCCGACACATACCCGCGGTCAGTACAATGGTTAGAACTTAACTTTTTTGCTTAAATAAAAGCTTACTCTTGTAGCATTTTAGTTGCTTATTCTGTTTCTTATAACATTTAGATATTTTAGATACAGAATAACTGTTTTATGAAACTATTACATAAAATATAGGAAATAATTTTGTCCTAAAATCTCAGGACATTTGCCATTTTTACAATTTTTTGTCAGGACATAACTGCCCAAAGAGGGACTGTCCCTCGCAAAGTGGGACAGCTGGTAACCCTAACTAGATCTGTATAATCTAAATAAGAGCAAGTACAGGCCAGCTCAAACACTTAACAACATGAACCAAAGCTAACATGATTGTTTATTGGAACTGCAAGAACATGACATCAGGGTTATGAAACCTGACAAAGGGGGAGGGGTTGTAATCATGGACTCTTCCACATACAGTGACAAAATGTTGGCTATGCTAGACACAGAAAATTACATGGAAGTGTCCCTTAATGAATTAAATGCAGCATATAGAAAAATCTACAGCCTACTCACTGACATACGTCTAGAAAGAAGAATTGACCTTTCCTTACATAATTATCTTAACATCATTAGCCCAAGGATACCAGTATTCTTTGATATTTCCAAGATCCACAAGAGCCTCTCAGATCCACCTATGAGGTCCTTAGTGGATGGGAAACACTCCATTACCACTGCCTGTGCCCAATTTTTAGACCATGAGCTGAAGAAAATATTGCGTAGTGAAAGTCAAATTTCTAAAGACTCTGGGCTTTTTCAGAACAAGTGAACAAAACCAGGTATGACACAAGTGACATCATGGTCACTATAGATGTAAAAGACCTGTACATGGTCATCGCACAAGAAATTGGTCTTGAGTGGGTGGGTGACCTACTGTTGTTATACAAAGTTAATCAGGAGAAAATCTAATTTTGGAATTATTAGAAATTGTTTTAAGAAACAACTATTTCTCCTTTAATGGCAGGTACTTTTTGCAGACCATAAGAGTGGCAATGGGTTCAGCTTGTGGTGGAGCATTCACGAACATGGTAATGGCATATTAGGAAAGATGTTATGTATTTCAGTCTCAGTACTATTCTAAGGTCAAACTGTATTATATATACCAAGATGTATTACAGATACCAAGATGATATCAGCTTGATATGGAATGGGTCACTAGTTGATTTGGAAGAGTTTTTGAGATACCTTAACACAACCACTACATTCCTGCAGCTCACTTGAGTGATTAACTTGGATCAGATGAATTACCTTGATGTCCACTTATACAAAGGCACACATAATGAAAAGTATGCTACTAGGATCCATAAGAAAGAGACTTACTCAAATTAGTTCCTGCATTACACTAGCTCCCGCCCCAAGCATCAAAAGAGGCCAGTAGTTAAAGGGCAATTAGTTCGAGCAGCCCCTATGATCTCCAGAGAAGAAGATTTTCTTATTGAATGCTACAACTTAAAAACTATGTTCTTGAGGAGGGAGTACCCAGCAGACTTGCATAATGAGCTTATGCAGGAAGTGATAGGTAAAAGACGAATAGGGCATTTTAAGCCCATAGTTGGGGAAAACACACTAGACAACAGCCCCTCTGAAGTTGAAGAGGAGAGTCCTGAGTTGGAAAAAAGGACTTTTTGTAGATCTATGGTGCTTACATTCATCTTCGACTCATACCACTTAATGTCCATTTTTTATAAGAACTGGGACATTTTAATGGATGACTTGGACATCAGGGCACAAATAGGAGAAAGACCTATAGTTACATACAGAAGGGGCTCAAACTTAAAAGACTTTCTTAGGAAAGGTTCTAACCACACAAGAACAGGACGTGTAGGGATGTACAAATGTGAGTCTTGTAACTGGTGCCACAAGGTGAAATCGGGCAGCAAATTTACAGTGACTGGTATAAACCATTATGTAAAAGGCAAATATAACTCTCACTCCAAGGCAGTCGTCTACGTGGCTACATGTGACCAATGCCTAGCATTTTAAGTAGGCAAAACAGAAAGGAAATTTAACGCCAGAATTTATGAACACAATGATGCCATAAGAAAAAATAATATTAACAATGCATTAGTGAGGCATATTCAAGACAACACTGGCCACAATTTCACGTGTTTGGCAATAGACCATGTAGACATCAGTGACAAAAAAGCCTTGGGGACTTAAGTTAGAGTTAAAGGAGCTAAGGTGGCAAATCTTACTACAGGCAAATAGATGGCCAGGGATAAATGACAGGACATCCATCTCTCCTGTATTGAAATTAAAAGCCCTAGAAAGGAACAAAATATCTCAAAACATTTGTTAAGCATGAGCACTTTTATATGTATTTTGCTTTGTGAAACATTTTAGCATTATGTGAATATTTAACATGAGATTTTAAAAATGACTTTGGTTTTAGTTTTATCCTATTTATAATCATTCATGACACAAGTATGAGACTAATAATGTATCTTTTAATTACAAGTTTTTGTTGTATTTAAGATGCAACAGTTTCACCTGTAACACAGTCATCAAGGGATTAATTAATGTTCTGTCTCAGTGTTGCTTAGCTAGCTGCCTCTCTTTGCTTACCCAATCAGAGTGATTTTTATATGTTTATAAATGGTTGTCTTACATTTTAATGGTGTCTGATGAAGTTAACACTTGTTTAATGAAAGCTCTCACATTTTATTTCTTTTTCTTGTGGATTTTTTATAATTAAATACACCTTTGGTTTATCATCATCTGAGTGATTTGTGCCAGCATTTTTATTTATTTAGTTTGTTTTGCTGCTTCTGTTTTTTTTTACTCTTTCCAATATGTCTGGCTACTTCTGTGCTTTCCTCTTTTGATGCTTAAACTGCCTCATCCTGATTACCCATAATTCCTTGTGGTGACTGCCTTTCAAAGGCAAGAGTTCAACCCGTCTTTCAAAGGCAAGAGTTCAACCCATCTTTTCATCTGCCTTACCCTAAATCATTTTTCTACCATCACAACAAATACTGCTATGTATTAGCAAGGAAAGTCTCGTGGTATATACTATAAGTTAAAATTATATTTCATAATCATATGCATTAATCAGAGCACATTTTTCTGCCCACCCCCCTGTGGGTGGCTAAAACTGGAGTAAAGCCACACCCCTGATTACTGGATGAATGTTCTGCAGTTTTTGTGTAACTAAATGTACAGGCCTCACTACTTCATGCAATGTTTGTCGTTTTTGTTTGTTTTGTTTGTTTAGTTTGCAGAGTTGATGGTCTGGACCCCAAGGGCATGTTTTCAAATTAAACTTGTTGCTGTAAAGTAATATTACCAGTGATTTTTAATTTATGATAACCTGTTACACTTTATGTTAAGCAGAGATAAAATAGTTATTAAAGCACAGAATTTGTAACACTTTCTAACAAGGTAGCAGACATTTGTTAATAGAGCTGTACAGTCAAGGTGAAACAGAATGAAACACTTGTCAAAGATCAGAAGTAAAGCTTATAATCTGTCATGACTGCAACATGTAAGAACATAGATGGGCTTTATGGAAATGCACTGCAATCCTGTGCAAGGCTTGAACAGCTTGGCAGCACTAAAAGGCAATGTAAACACTAATTACAGATTCACAGAAAGACAGGTATCACTTTTTGGAGACAGCCGTCATCCAAGGTACATGAAGGAGCAGTGAAGCAAACATGCAAGTAGACATACTCATTTAGTGAAATTATGCATGCATGACAGAATTCATAGTGTGGATACATTCCCCTTTTCCTGAACTGAAAATATGAATTCACAGACAACTGCTGCAGGCTATTCTGTGCATGGTAGCATGTCTCTTGGCAGGATACCATAAACTGGTACATAAAACTTAAAAGCCATACAGCATTTGCAAATGCACTTTGTTGTGGTGCATACAAGGTAATACATTTTTTGCATATATTGACCCATTTTATCTTTAAGTCGAAAGGAAGGAAGAGTAGGAATGGTGAAAGGAAAAGAAAGGAATGTTTTTATTTCATTTTTTTAACTGTGGAAATCCTTTTGGGAACTGAAATGCCCATTTTCAGCAGAGGAACAGGGAGAAAAGCTCCGAAACAAGGGTAGAAATACATTTTTGACAATTCAAAATAAGGCAGTTAGCAAACATTATTTAAAAAGAATTTCAAATCAAAAGGTCAAAAAACAGTATTTGCAAAGCATATCAGGTTACAGAAATGCATGTTTTCAAGATATTGTTAATATCAAACATTTCTATAATATCCATAGTGGACAGAGTTAAGATTGCATACTTCAAACTGTAGATGTGCTACAGCTGTATAGTTTATTAGTTAGTTGCCAGATGATATTTTAGGGTGGATTTGAATTGTTGCAGGCTATTTAAATGCCTGCTGTGTTATGAAAGTTTGTTCCATGGCTTTGAGGTTGCTTCAGAGAATAGTGAGTCACTGTAATAACTATTAGTTTTATTAGCAAACATTAGTTAGGTTCTATTTCATAGATGCTATCGGATGACTTTTGACAGTCAGGGTGTTTTAAGTGAATGGTAACGTGTTTTGTATGCTATCAGTAGCCAAGAGAGGGTGACATGTTGAGGAAGTTCAAGCCAGTTAAAGGTATTGAGCACTGTGCATTGATGGGTGTGATTTAGGAATCTGCAGGTGAATCTGCAACTGTATGGTAGAAAAGAGGTGTCAATATGCAGAGGCAGACAAATACACATGCAACAGCATGGATAGGGTGGATCCCAACAAATTAGGATCGGAAGACAGCAGATAAACAGAGACAGAGTCCGTGAGAGATGCCTAACATGCCCCTATTGGTTTGTCAGTGAAGGTAGACTATGAAGAGTTATGCATACCTTGATTTTACAGGTATGGGAAAGCCATACTTTAAGTTTTACATGGATCACAGGTCAACCAAAACAGGCATAATATCGATATCTAGACAAAAGCAGTTGAAAATTTCCTGGTCATAAAACTGTAGGATGTGCCTTTTGGGCAGTACCGTTTACTTTGGTGCTGGATACCATTGTACCCATACTGGCATGAAGTGCTAGTTCTGATTGGTAATATATGCTGCTGCATGACCAACCCTTGCCTTCTCGCTGTATATAATGCCACATTTTTGGCATGTGCTTTGTTCTTTTCTAGACTGGCACACATCACTACAAATGTCTTCCCCACAGATGACTATGAATCATGACTTTTTTTACATATACATTTTTTATGTTATAATGGGCTTATTTTGCTACCCAATTTCATTTATACCATTATTTGCTTATGCAGTGCAGCAATTGCCTATGAATTGCAACTAGCCTATGCATGGCTTATGTCCATGCAACTGCATGCTATGAACTGTGCAACATGTTTATGAAACAGAATCAGTGGTGCTAAAAAAGAGCAACAGTGCTGTAGAAGAATATGTCTTGATATAGAGCATTCCATCAGTCTTACAAGTTTATTCTGATTTGTTTGTTATGTTGTTTTATGCAAAATCCATTAAATAACTTTGTGTTATAAACAAACGTGAAGACATTCCTTACTTAATGGCCGTCTGCAAGTTTAGTGACAGAACAACTATAAAGCATCACCTTTTCACTGCTCCCTATTGAAATGTCAGCACTGGAAATACCGAGGCCAGCAAGCTGGAAAATAAAAGGTCAAATACACAGGAGGTGATCAAATCTCAAAAATCACTCTTCTCATTAAAGTTTATTTTTGCAGGAGGGAAAACCCTCTACACCCCCCATGTAGGGAAAAGGCCCCCACATACCCCATACTTATTTATACCAAATACAGCATCACCAAATCTTGGAGAAAAGGGAATATTCCTAGAAATGGCATCTTGGACTTAATATATGCATGTTTGATCTTTTGGCCATTTAGTGTCTCTGTTTCAGGACTTGCAGGTTTCAATATTTCAAATGGTTAAGTCCTTTCAATCTAGCAGTGACTTCTGTGATACCCCAATATTTATTGAAAGGGATGCTGATATTCTATATTTCTGAAAAAAAGAGTAATATATTTTCAGTATTTAAAAAATATTGAGTATTGAAAAAAAATATTTGTCATATTTGTCAGAACATATCCAATGTAACTTGCATTTCTTCTTATAGGTACTTCTAAAGGTTTCAGTGTGCTTTATGCAAGATTCTGTATTCAGAATGTTTCAGTCTGACTTGTTCACAAAAATACACAAGTTTATAATGGATTCATAGTATTGACCAGAAATTAGATGCAACAATATCTGACACAATTCCTTTTTTTTTAAAAAACAAGTTTATTGTTTTAACATATAAGAGAAATATCATAACAATTTTATACAAATAATTAAAAATAGGTATTATTATAATATTCAACAAAACAACTAAAGTATTTACAAAGACATCCACTACAATCAGATCAATTAATTAAACTAAAATACTGTGCTATTGAAATTAGAATTTTTTTAACAAATTTTGTAAATTATCCGATACAATAAAATGTGATGTTTTTCTAGTTGTTCTCATTCTAATTGTGCTTATTTCCATATGACACATTATATTCATAACATTTTTAAATTCATTGAACGAAGGAGGTGTATCTGAAATCCAATTTCTAGTTATTATTTTCCTAGCCACTGCTAGGATAGACCATAACAAGGGAAGCTTAATCGTTTTAACACATTGAGGTACAGGTGTGTTGAATAATATAAGAGACTTAGAAATAATGAAATTATCTGTAAAAAGAGCCTGCAAAAATTCATTAATTGACTTCCAGTATTCTTTCAACTTCATACAGTCATAAAACATATGAGCCCAGTCAGCATTAATTTCTACATTACATCTCTTACATAGATTATCTTTATTATTAATTTTATTCATCATCAAAGGTGTATAAAAAGATCTATGTAAAAATTTCCATGTATAAAGTCTCCAGACAATGGAAGATGTAGTTCTATAAGCAGATTCCAATATATATTGTTTATCTTGTTGAGTTGGTGGGTCCCCATTAATAGAGGTGAAATAATTCCAGTATGAATCTACATTGTAAAAAGTTTCTTGTCTGATAATTTTATGTATATATGAAAGTTTACCTTTATCAGAAACTTTATGCTGTAAATTTATTATCAAGTAATCAATCAGTTTTGGGATAGATTCTTTAACTGTTATAGACATTAGATCTATTCTATCAATGAGATGTTGTCTAAAGATCTGAACCTCTAACCAGCAAGTTTCTCTTAGATCAAATTCTTGTTTTAAGAAATCTAGATTTTAACTTTATTATCAGATATCAGCTGATACCAGTACTTTAGATTATTATCTATAGCTAAATGAGCTCCTTCAGAAGTAGATGACATAAGCATACCCTGAGTATAAATTATAGGAATACAATAAAATTCCATTCCCTATACTTAGGGTGCATGAATATAAAGTTACGATAACTAATAATAATATTTAATGGATAACAGACCATATGTTTAGGTGTAATAGGTGAAGTACAAAATTCCTTTAGCAACCACAACATGGAGTTATTTATAATCATATTTTTATGTGTTAAGGAGATTTTCATGAAGTGCATACTAATTAGCTCCCAATAATCTTTCCATTTTGCATATGACCGATCTATTAATAAAGTAATAACTTTTATAATAGAAGAGATAATATATAAATTAAAGTCTGGAAAAGAAATACCCCTTGAGACCAGCTATTAGTATGTTTCTTTA
Source organism: Protopterus annectens (assembly GCF_019279795.1). Taxonomy (NCBI): domain Eukaryota; kingdom Metazoa; phylum Chordata; order Ceratodontiformes; family Protopteridae; genus Protopterus; species Protopterus annectens. Next base: position 1,660,597,771 of record NC_056739.1, read on the forward strand.
ATGCAATCCTAGGTCTATTAGGTGCCCATAAGAAATTTAACATTAGTGTATTCAGTTTCTTGATAGTTATTTTTGTAGGTGAAAGTATTATTGATTGTATTAAGTATAAAATCTTGGGGAATATTATCATTTTAATAATTGTAAGTCTCTCCTCCATAGTAAAAAACATATTATTCCAGGTATTAAAAAGATTTTGTATATTAAGAAAACAGGTATTATAGTTATTATATATAATAGATTTAATATCTTTAGATAGTATTATACCTAAATAAGTTATCTGACCTGAGTTGGGTACATATTTAGTAAAATCACTAATGAGAGTATTTTTTCATGTATATATAGGTAGTATTTTAGTTTTTTCTTCATTGAATATTAAACCAGAAATACTTTTAAAATTCATCATTTTATCAAATAAAGACTGCATAGAAGAATTAGATCCTGCTGATGTAATTAGAACATCATCTGCAAAAGTTGAATTTTGATGTTGTATTTTCTTCTATTTCAAAACCCTCTATGTCAGTACTGTTTCTAATCAAATTAGCCCAAGGCTCCATTACTAAAGTGAATAATAGTGGAGAAAGTGGACATCCTTGCTTTGTACCTTTAAGAATGGGTATTTTTTGTGAAACATATGTTCCTACCTTAATATAAGCCAGTGTTCCTTTGTATAAATGCTCAATTAAATTTACAAATGCATCAGAGAAATTTGTGCACTTCAGTAAGGTAAACAGATAGTCCCAACTTACTGAATCAAATGCTGAACCTATATCAAGACTAATAAGTGTTAAATCTTTCTTTTTCCTATTTGCAAAATCAATTAATGTTAAAGTTCTTCTTATATTATCAAAAGTATTTCTATTTACAATGAAGCCCGTCTGATCTATGTCTATAATGCCGGGATAATTGTCTTCAATCTATCAGCAAAAATACTCATAAACATTTTATAATCAACATTAAGTAATGAGATGGGTCGATATGAAGAACATCTAGTTGGATCTTTATTAGGTTTTAAAATTGGTGAAATAAATGTATATTGCCAAGATGGGGAGGTTATTAACTCAGTTTGGGCCAGAATAAAAACCTTATGTATTAATGAATATGTAGTTTTAGAAAGGATTTTATATATCTCTGGTATAATACCATGATTTAAGCTTATTTATTTGTGTAATAACTTCTGTATATGAAATACTCTTGTCCAATAGTTTAATCTGTTGTTTATTAAGCTTTTTATTCATGTTTGTGGTTATAAACTCCTTTATTTTATCTTTAGGTTCCATGTTAATGTTGTTATGGTTAATCTTGTGAAAGTGATTTCTAAATTCATCCAGTATTTCTGGTATACTAGAAACATTCTTCTTTTCCTTAGAGAAAAGATTTCTTTGATATGGTTTTGTTTATTCAATCTTTTGTTTTATTTTTAAGTCTATGTAAGTATTTGGGGCTTATTGAATAAGACAAAACTTGTATTTCTCTAAAGTTATTTTAACTTTATGAGTTAAAATTTCTTTGTATTTCTCATTTAGTTTGTTTATTTCTTCAATAACTTTCTTGTCCATAATATTTTCTTTATTATTATGTTTATAAGAGTCTAGTTTACTTTGAATATCTAACAATTCCTTATCCCAAGATTTCCTTTTGTTATTATACCATCTGATACTTTGTCCATATAGATATGATTTTAAGGCATCCCAAACATAGACAATGGAGACTTCAAGAGTATTATTTATGTCTAGAAAAGGTTGTACTTCTGAAAGTATATATTCTTTATAGTCTTTTAGCTGAGTTAAGTATGCTGGTATCCTTTTGATCTGAACATTATGAGTATTTTTTATCATGAATTCAAAAACAATTGAGTTATGATCAGATATAGGACATGAAATGATTTTGGAATTAATTAAATCTGTTACCATCTGGTTAGAAATAAAGACCCTATCTATTTTTGAATAAGTTTTGTATCTGTTAGAAAAAAAGGTGTATGGTAATGATTTTGACTCTATCTGATTATTAATATCATTCAAATGATAAGAATTAGCAAAATCATTTAAATGTTTTGCATTAGATGTAATTCTTCTTTTCTTTATAGTGGTAGTATCACTTTCATGTAGTATACAATTAAAATCACCAGCTAAAATAATATCCCCTATAGAGAATTATATGATCTTATCAATATGATGTTTCACTGTATTAATACCAATTCCAGGTATCCAGTATACATTAATTAAAGTGTAAGTCTTCCCATTAATTTGTATTGTAACCATACAAAACATTCCTTTGTCATCCTGATAAGACTTAATGGTTTTAGGAATGGGCATACTTTTATTCCATAAAATAGCCACTCCTCTTTTTTCTGAGTGTGCTCTGAACTAACCAATACTGCATACTTATTAGTGGCTAGTTTATCAATATCTTTTTCAAGAGATGGGTTTCTTGCAGGAAGACTAGATTGGCCTTGTGTAGATTAATGTATCTTATTAGGCTTGCCCTTTTACACGGATTATTCAATCCATTAATGTTTAAAGAAATTCCTTTTAAAGATGTCATTTGGCATTTTTAAAACTCAAGAATCTTATGATCGAAATAACAAATAACAAGATAAATAATGTTACATCTCCTCTTTTAGGTGTACCTTTAAATATAGCTGTATTTATTAAATCTCTTATGGGATTTTATATAGGATTCAATTTTGTTTGTAGTGACAATGAGTGTACAAAATATATTGTGGATGTCAAAACTATATACATATAACAATGAACAAGTGAAAATAATGTAAGGATTAAACCTTGCATCCCGCCTGGAGTTGAAAACTCCAACTTAGAGCAGTATTTACTACTCAAGTTAACCCCCTACCCTAAGCAGCAGTACCTCAGCTACCACCTTATCAATTTAATACTAGTTATATTTAACTGAGGTTAACAGTTTTCAATTCAATTATCTATCAAGACAAAACTACACATTTGGTAAAACAGCATCATATAAACTAAAATAAACTTTTTTTTTTTAAAACTGTTCATACTATTATATAGATCTATGTAATATATAACACTTGAATTCTAATAGCATTCAAATAATCTTAATGTTAGAAATCAAGAGGAGAGAAAATTATGTTCTAACATTCATTTAAATCAAAAACTTTGGCTAATATGATTGAGACATTACATGCATTAAGATGCATCTATTTTCTGTCATGTGCATTCTATCAACAGCTTCCAACCAAACCTTGAATTGTTTGTATATGAGCATTTACTTAAACTCATTATTGTCAATAGAGTAAAATATTGTATTCATAAAAATTATTATAAATCATATTGCATAGTTATGCAGATTCTCAGAAACACCTGTTATTACCTAAAAAAAAAAAAAAAAAAAAGCCATCACACACAAACACAGACACAGACATACATATACACACACATATACACACACACACACACACACACACACACACACATACATATACACATACACATATATACATAGATACACACACACACACACACACACACACACACACACACACACACACACACACACACACATATATATATATATATATCTGATCTCACTGAGTTGTGTGTTAGTAGAGCACTATCCTACTTGCTGTCCCTAGAATAAATCTGTCTGCTTTATACAAAATAATGCACAGCAAACACATATTAGTAACCAGATTTTACAATCATGCTAACCTACTACTTTAAAATATATCACATGACATTTCTTCCAGAATAGAGTTATAAGATTATTTATGCTTGCCAATCAGATGAATTAAATGAGTTATAGTAAAGTATATGTTTGGGACACAAGTTTTTAACACAGATTATTATGCTACTGTTAAGTAGATTTTCAAAAACATTTAAATAAATGTTTCATTTTCTATGCCTTCTAAAATAAGATATTTACTTGCTACAAGAAACTACATCATCCAAACTCATCATAACTGACATATTTTATGAATAGAGTATTTTTCCTGAATCTGTGGTGTGTCAGTGTGATAACCTTGTCAATGTTTATACTAACTGCTTTCAGTTTCTCTGTGAAAATTCTGTGAGTGAAGCTTCTGAGGAAACTCATGGACACTATGCATGAGACAGCCCACATCCCAGATTGTCTCCCTTAACATTTTGGCGGGAAACTTATTAAAACTTGTGGCAAACATTCATTTTGTCAATAGAGTAAAATATTGTATTCATAGAAATTATTATAAATCATATTGGATAGTTATGCAGATTCTCAGAAAAAAGCCATCACACTCACACACACACACATACATACACACACACACACACACACACACACACACACACACACACACACACACACACACACACACACACACACACACATATATATATATATATATCTGATCTCACTGAGTTGTGTGTTAGTAGAGCACTATCCTACTTGCTGTCCCTAGAATAAATCTGTCTGCTTTATACAAAATAATGCACAGCAAACACATATTGGTAACCAGATTTTACAATCATGCTAACCTACTGCTTTAAAATATATCACATGACATTTCTTCCAGAATAGAGTTATAAGATTATTTATGTTTGTCAATCAGATGAATTAAATGAGTTATAGTAAAGTATATGTTTGGAACACAAATTTTTAACACAGATTATTATGCTGCTGTTAAGTAGATTTTCAAAAACATTTAAATAAATGTTTCATTTTTATGCCTTCTAAAATAAGACATTTACTTACTACAAGAAACTACATCATTTAAACTCATTATAACTGACATATTTTATGAACAGAGTATTTTTCCTGAATCTGTGGTGTGTCAGTGTGATAACCTTGTCAAAGTTTATACTAACTGCTTTCAGTTTCTCTGTGAGAATTCTGTGATTTGAAGATTCTGAGGTAACTCAAGGACATTGTGCATAAGACAGCCCACATCCCAGATTGTCTCTCTTAACATTTTGGCGGGAAACTTATTAAAAACTAGTGACAAACATTCATTTAGCAGTGTAAATGCATCTAAACATGACAGAACCTCCACAATGTATTCCACAGATCATCACAGCCTCTATGCAAGTGAAATTAAACTCAAAATTACCAACAAGCAATAAAACTCAGCATTCTTCTCCCAACTCAATTTTCATACAAATCCTATTATTCACTGTGCCCATACAGTCTAAAGCATTTCTATATATTAATAAAGAAAAGAAAAGAGAGTAGAAAATAAAAGAGATTGAGGCAGAAATAAAAAAAATGTAAGAGAAAGCTGTAAGAAGTATATACAATGGAATGTTACTTACTGTTTATATTAATAGAGTTAAAAATAAAACATATTATTTACTCTTATTTAGTTCTGATTATTATTAGTTAAAGCATGACAGATTATTTACAAACAAGCATAAGCAGTATAATCAAGAAAGTATAATTAGAAATAGCATTTGAAGAACTTATAAACTTTTACAAGAAATAAATATGTTATTATTCTATTAATGATATTTTCATTACTGTTCTCTCCTGCCCTCCCCACCCTTTACCCACTACATAATCTAAATAGAATGTCATTGTTTAAACAAAGAAAATAATAAAAGAAGAAGGAAAAAAAAGGTAAAGATAAAAAATGTATCAAATTACTAACCTTACTTTTTCAGAAAGAAAAACAAATCGAGTCACAGCCTGCCATTAAATCCTCAGGCATTTTGACTGGTTATGAAACAAAACATTTCTTTGCACATAGAGAATAACTTTGATTAAATCTTTTCCAAAATATTTGTGGCTTTCTGGAAATGCAGGAACTATATTCAAAAGATTAATAATGAACTAAAATGATGAGAGAGAAAAAACATATAACAAATCATTTGTTTTTTAGTCTCTTCTTCTTCTCTGAAGTCTTCCAGGAAGCTTCAGTTGCCAATCTCTTTAATGAAGAACTAGCCCATTCTATTTCTTCTATTTTATCCAAAATCCTTTTTTCTTTGACAAACAGTAAAGCAGAGTCTAAATCATCGAAGACCTTAGGACCATCAGGAAGGAAGATTTTAAGCTTGGCAGGAAACAGAAGGTATGTTTTAAACTGTGCTTTTTAAGCTCCCTTATTAGTGGCAGAAAAACTTTTCTTTTAGCAATTACCATGGAAGAATAGTCATTGTCAAAACGCACAGTTGTCTCATTAAACTTAACAGGAGCTTTAGCCCAAGCAGATTTAAGAACCATCTCTTTATCAAAGATGATAGAAATCTAACTATAACTGATCTAGGATAGTTTTTGTTAGAGTTAGTATTAGCTATAGATCTATGTGCTCTTCGATACCAAAAGAGAATGCTTCTGGTAAATCTAAAGTTTTAGGGAGCCATGTTGTTAAAAAAGAAGTAATATTGTTACCTTCAATATTTTCTGGCAGTCCAAAAATCCTAATGTTATTGTGCCTAGATCTATTTTCCAGGTCATCCAGCTTTGTTTGTAAATGTGTATTTTGTTTCAGCAGAAACTCAATGTTGATTTCCTGTTCTTGTATTTTATTTTCCATGTCATTCACAGCTTCTTCTATGCCTGTCATCTGGATCTTCTGTTGTTGCAGGTCCATATGTAACAAGTCTATTTGTTTTGTAGTTTTTTCTATGAAAGTGTCTATTTTAGTATCCATTTTATCCATCTTAGCAGTAAGTTGCTGGACTATAATTATCAGAGACTGAAGTTCTTTCTTGATGCTGGAGTCTTGAGAATTTGTCTTACTGGAACTCATTTCAGACTGATAAACTGACAGGAAAATTTCCAAAGCAATTTCTGACAGGAATATTATTAAGATTTCCTTTCTTTTTTAGATATAGTTCAAGAACTATATAAAACAAACATATTTAGAAAGAAAATTACTTCAAGAATTAATTTTTTAAGTAATTAATTCCTGTCAATGTAATGAAATTGGTGGAGCTGAAGAAATCTGCTGCTATCCTGTGTTCATCCTTGGCCACGCCCCCATCTGACACAATTCCTGACACTTATGAAAATGGGGTGATTTTAATAATGGTAAATTAGTGTTCTTGTTTATCAGTTTTTTAGCTGAATGAATTTTGTACGCTGTATTTTTTATTTAAATTTTAGTTACTATTTTACTTCTTTTATAACCTAATAATCTTATTGTTTTTATCCCTTTACAGGCTGAGTACACTAGTGATTTACCAGAACCTACTGTTTTACTCAGTTTACACCCTTATGGCCCAAGTCTTTTATTTCTTTAGTTGACATTTTACGTGGAAGTATGCAACCATTTCACTTTGATTTCATTTTTCATGAACATAGTTTATGAAAGTTAGTAAAGTTATTTTTATACTGTGCTTCTGTCTAAATTTATGATGTGCTGCAGATAGTGATTTAATCTCTATTAGGTAGGTGAGCACATTTTGCTAGTATTTAAGCTGGAGAGGACAAGATGGCTATAGATTTGTAGTTTGTCAGCTTAACTGATTTGCCACCTTTTTGTAAGGGAATAACATAGGTTTGTTTCTAGAGTTTTGGGACTATAGGTTCATGGAGTGAATGACTTACAAATATAGAAACCTGGAAGCTGACTGGATTGAAACCACAACTCTGGGCTGTGAAGGCATAGTAGTTGAGGAAGCTAGATATGATGAAGATGAAGCACCTAAGATGGTGTCAGGATGCATATTGTGGAATAAGTGAAGAAAATATAACATCCGTGCAGAAGTTAAACTAAATCTAATCCCAAAGACAGTCAAATACAGCAAAATATGATAGTTTTAGCACATGTGCAGAAAAGCAGAAAAGGGTTTGTTGAAGAATATTTGTGAGAGACAGAAAGAAAGACGACAAGAGGAAATGAGAATGCCCGATAAAGAGATGGAATGATTTGTGTGAGAGAAGGCCTGCGACAGTCAGGCATGACTGCATAAGACTATAGGAGAGTGACTTTGAATCAAGTGAGATAGCTGCAGTTGATGCAATACCCAGCCCCATGAAGACGATGTGGAAAAAAGGGGTGGTTGATGAGGATTAATAATGATGATGGCTGGGTAGACAATGGCATCTGCAGCTATTCTGAGGTGTTCCACTACAAAGTTGTCTGCTGCAAGACAGTTCAAGTTTTAGATTTTTATTTATAAGACTTGAAAGAGTTGTGATAAGTGAGAAAATATCAGTAACACCATCTACATCACATACGTCTGTATAAGTATAGTGGGTTTATTTAGAGATTCAGCCGCTTTTAAGTCGAATTCATAAAATCTGCATACTAGGATATAGTTTGTTTCATTTATGAAAGGATAGGGTTGTGCTTTCTTAACAGGCTGAATAGGTTTATTGGTTGTTGACCATAATTGTTTTGTATCTTTACATGTGGTTTCCCTGTGTAGCAGTATAACAGCTCTGCACTGCCTTTAGAATAGTATTCTTAGTTCCATTTCATAAGTACTGATACTTTTGCTAAATGTTTTTTTTTCTTGTTTTGTTTTTTTCCTAAATGCCATTTTGCATGCTTTTTCTCTGTTGTGCATCAGCTTTTCTATGTTTGTTTCTAAGCTATGATGTGGGTTTTGATTTAACTCTTTTTCTATGATGAGGTTCAAGTCAGTTTAATATGAAGAGGAAGGTTTTTAATGGCTCCCAGTTCCTATGCATAACACAGACAAGGAAGTTTTCTAATCAGATGTGATTGCAGTTTTAATTGTTTTGTATTGCATACTTCTGTGAATTTTGGTGTGTTTCCCCTTCACAAAGACTAGGTTAGTATCATAATGTTGTCAGGCATATTGCCTGCATGAGTAATTTTTGTAGGCTCTAATGTCAATATTCATATAGATTGATAGTGAGGCGAATAGTTTTGAATATACTTGGACCAGTCAAGACATATATGCAGTTAGCCAAGATATATCCTCAAAATTTGAAACAATCCAGTTATGCTCTACTGGCAAGGTCACAAAAAGTCCAAATATCTGGCATGGCGAAAGCTAGTGGGGGTTGGCTTTATTGGCCTGAAAACTTAAAATTAAAAAAAAAAGTTATGGGCATTCAGAAGCCATATAGCTGAAATACTGTAATGTCCTTAATGGGTCATTTGCATATATACCATGGACTTCCACTGCAGTACGTTTAAGTTATTACACAGTGAAGTCTTTCTTGCAGCTTTTACTGAATGATTTGTCTGTGTAACCTTGTTACCATTTGTTTGCAGAAAGTCTGACTTGTCTGCAGTTTCTGACAGGCATACAGTGTTTCACTATACATATATATTTTTTTTAGTTAATATTCCATGATTTCAGTACCACTGATGTTTGGAGTTTGTATAGTGTGCATCTCCCAATTAAAAAACTTTGAAAACAAAATGACTACACCTACAGATGTTGCTGCCATGAGGTAGTATTTATAATTTTTCTGGGATTTAAGCCAGGTTTCTGTCACTGCAGTTATGCCAGGGGAGTAGACAGAGATCTGTTATTATATAGCAGATACTACAGGCATTTATATGATATAGTTGTAATCCAGAAGGGCTAGTCCAGAAAGGTATGTTAGAACTGCATGAGACAATACTAAGGATAGTAGTTCCTTAGTTAGGTTGATTGTCCCCATATTTTTAGAAGTAATCTGCTTTTAAGTTCATGGTGGTGCTTAGACTTCTGCAGTCGCATTTAGTTATATCTGGCTTGTTTAAAGATGTATGTTTGTTTATATGTATGTAGTTTATATTTTAAGAGTAACAGGTCAATTGTTTTAGATAAGAATATCTGGGAATTTATTGTTTCACTGTTAACTGGTTCTACATTTAGTGTTTGTGTGGGAAAGAAAGGGTATTAGAAGCATAATATATTAAGTGGGCTGTGATAGCTGGTGAGTATAGGCAGCAGAAGAAGAACAAAAATTTGAAAAAAAATAAGTAAGACAAGAAATGTTTGCAGTTAGGTTGTGTCTGCCTTGCCTTCTTATTGGAGTAGAATGATGCTTGTTTTTCTACAGTGTAGCAGTCAAGAATGATGGGGTTGACTGGTTGGTTGAATGTAATTCTGCTAATGCTTGTAATTTATAGTGTAATATAATGCTGCTAGTTATAAAGGTATGTCTGCTCTTACCTACACAAAGTCAGGTGAGAACTTCATATGAATTTAACAGAAGGAAATGTTGAATGCATGCCCTGGTAAGGGGCAGAAGTGTGGCTTAGAAAATGCTGGAGTAGTTTTATTGAGGTAGTAGAAAAGGGGAGATTCTGATCAGTGTAGGTTAAGCATTGGGCAGCACTACAGCAAATTAAAGAAATGAACAAGATAGACAATAGCAGTGAATTATGAAAGGGGACAGAAAGGAACAGCAGGAAATGAGAAATTTGCATAAACATGACATAGTCCACTTCATAAACACAGGAGAATCTTGATGGCTACTATAAGACAGGTGTGACTCTAAATGAGAATAAAGGAAATGAAAGGGTGGGAGGGATGGGGTAGGGCAGAGGAGAGAAAAAGAGGTGAGTACAGTGGGACAACCTAAAAGAAACAATTGAATGGAGTTTGGTCAGTGCCTACACTGCGGTGATTTACAAGGCTGTCCTGAAGCACATAAGGTATGTGGTTTGTGGCTCCATTATCAGTTAAAAGAAAGCAAGAGATACCTCTTGAAAAAAAGAGAGAATAAATATTTTAATGTCATACAAATGTATGCAATGCCATTAACAAAATTAAGTAAAATAGTACAAGCTGAGGCAAATCTACTAAGCACTGGGCTGAGGTCTTCAAAACCTCCTTCCTGCAGGTATCATAAGTAGCACAGTTTGCAGGGTGTCATTTAATAGAAGAGTTATACATGACAACATTAGGGGCCATAGGATTAGAAATATCCAGCAAACTACTGCACACAGAAGTAGGAGCTTACATGCTATAAGTTAGACCAAAGGCATAGCTGTATATACACAGACCGACTAGCGTGTCTATTGTGCTTAAAGCTACTATCTCATACTTAAGTAAGCAGAGTGACTGAAACACATTCAGAATTATTTGGGAAGGGTAAGCAGTGGCAACTCATCACAATGCCATGTTTAAACACAAAATATCACATTAGTAGCTATTGCTATACATTTTTGATGATCCCTCATTTAGAAAGTAGCTGTTCATTTCTACATCTAATATATTCCTTTTCCATGTGTAAGAATCTAAGCTCAAGGCTGCCCTGTCACAAGAAGGATACCATACTATGGAGGTTAATTGTTTGAGGACCAGCAACTAGAATATTTTTTCTCTTAGCTATGACTATAGTCAAGGCTTTCAGTTTTAATCTGACATATTTAAATCATCATCAACTGCATCCATTCTAAAGATACACACAGTTCCTTCCTTAAGGAAAAGAGATAATGCATTTTTGAGAGGTTTATAGAATAAAGCGTTTCAAAATACAAACAGGAAAATAAAGACAATTAACTCATTGATTCTGAGAAGGAATCTGTTAATGCAAGGCACCAACGAATGCCTGCTGCTGAATTCTCTAAACAGAGAGTCACTTAACCTGAATAACACTAGATGGCTGTCCTGGAATGAGTCACAACTAGGTGACACGATGTTAGAGCAGCCATTTTTGCATTGCATTCCTATATGCAGTACAAGAGTTCCTCACTTTCTGCAGACCAAAACTCAGATCTAAACAACAGTGTTTTGAAAGTGAGGTTGCCTGGCTTTCTGCTGAATCGAATTTGAAGTAATATATTAATTTGCAGAAAGTAGCTGGCTAAGCTTTGCTAATGTGTGTGTGTGTGTGTGTGTGTGTGTGTGTGTGTGTGTGTGTGTGTGTTTCAGCTACTGCTTTCATAGATGTAGCAGTTATAATTTTGGTACAGTTTTTTTCTGTGTTGCACTTTTTTAGAGAAAATGATTACATGATATTATACAGATTCTTACATAAAGTTTGGCAAATAGTCCACACTTGAATATGATTCTCAGAACATGAGCCAGCATTACAGCCAATTTAGTATCTCAGCTTCTCAGCCAGTGAAAATCTGCAGGCTTTTATGTGTGGTTGTAAAATATTGATATATGTTTAATCATCCCTATATCATGTACAGATAATTAAGCATGCACCATTGTAATTTATCTGCAGAGAATCAGTAGCAAGTAGAAGGCTGTTATTTTGTAATAGTCCTTCCATTTCTCAACCTAAAGATTTGCCTTTGTTTTCATAGTTGTCACAAAGAAGCAACAATACCTCAAGAAGATTTCTTGCATCTGATAGCTGATGATTAAGATGGAAGCCTGTGACAATGCTGCATATACTGAAATGGTGGAGATTGTAGCAAATGGCAAACATGCAGAGGATTCGGTAACAGATATGAAACTTCCCTTTGATGATAGCATGTAAGTTGAATTTTTTTTCTGAGCAGTTAACATTTTTTAGACTACAAAGTCTTGAAACTATTTTTTTTTGTAACAGAAGTTTAGTTCTTGCAAAATCTGCTTTGCAGTTGTTCATCAAAGCACAAACAAGACTTGTATCTTAAGTATCCTTCCTGGCATCCTTCTTCCTTATCTCACGTCCTCTAACTGCTCACCCTTTCCAATTGAACCACCTTCTAAACCACACCTTCACACCCCTGGTCACCTTGCACCTCCCACAGTACTACACCCCCTCACTCTAAATTACTAACACTGTATTCACAATTCTCCTGCACCTCCCACAGTACTACACCCCCTCACTCTAAATTACTAACACTGTATTCACAATGTTCCTGCACCTCCCACAGTACTACACCCCCCTCACTCTAAATTACTAACACTGTATTCACAATTTTCCAAACCTTTCCTCACCTTAGCACTCCCAACAGCAAACTCCTTCTTCTCCCCTTCCTCTTCTTCCTAATTGACTCTTCCTCCACACAGCTGCCCACATTTCTTCTCTTCTTATCATCTCTTAAACTTCAACCACTCATACTCTCTCACCCTCCGTAAGTAAGCTTCTCATCTATATTGCAAAAACTCGATGAAGTAAAAACAGCAAAAAAAAAAAAAAAAAACACACCAGTGGAGTTGTAGTACTGCTGCAAAGAATTTAATGTGTTCTGGTACCTCAGCTAAAAAGCCTTCAAAGGAATGATTACTAAAAACCCAGCAGTATAATTTTATACAAAATGAATAATCACATTCAATCAACCAATTACAAAATCTAAAAAGGCAGCATGCCTTAGCCACCTATAAATATGTGTACACATACTATAAAAAGTGGAAGTTTAATCAAACAATTAAATGTTTAAGTTCATTTAAATTTAAGCCTCCTGGGGTTAGTGTACCAAAATTCAAAATAAATGTAGTCTCTAAATATAATAAATTAGAAGTAAAACTTCCTCTTCTCACAGTGATGGCTTAGCTAATACACAAAAAAAATAAAGAATCATCCAAGCACCCACGAATGTTATGAAAATGCTCAGCAGTGGGACTATCTAATCTTCAATTCCAAATATCCACCAAATGCTCAAGAACATGAGTTTTTATCATTTGTTTAGTCTGACCAACGTACCGTTTAACTGGAGAACATCCATATCCCAAAATATAAACTACCCCGCAGGATTTACAGTCAAATCTAACCTTAGCTATGAAATTCACACCATTAATATAAGTTCCAGAAATTTTCTTAACTCTCATACAAACCTTACACTTACCACATTTAAACATGCCAGTTAGTTCATTACATACTCCTTTTTTCTTACTATTAAGTAACTCTTTTAAATTAGAGTATCTCCAGTAAGAAAAAGTAACTCTCGGTGAAAATAATTTGGCCAGTTCTTCATTACCCTAACAATAGGCCATAAATTATACACCATCTCTTTCAGATGAACAGAAAAAGGGGAATATTTAGTAACAGAAAACAATTTTTCCTTATTTTCGCTGGCTTCTTCACATAAAACTCTTATTACAAGTTAATTTATTAGAATTTTTGGAAGACTTAAAGCCAGATAACACGCTTGCTTTAGCTTGTTCTAAAGTAGCTTCTGAAAAGCACGATTAAACAATCTCTGTTAAACCAAACAAAATTCCTGCCGAACTAAATGTTCTGATGTATGTTCAAAAATATGTTTAAATTCTGTATATGGCAAAGCTTTAAGTAAGTGTGAGGGATGAGAACTACTGGCATGTAAGAAATTATTAGTAGCTGTATTTTTCCTAAATGGTTTGAACTGAATCCTTCTACCAACATCAACATTCAGTTCAATATCTAAGAATTGTATGTTGCCTTTGCTCGTAAACAAAGTGAATTGTAAACCACACAAATTTTGGTTCAATGCATCTACAAACTTTTCAAAATCTCTAACATCACCTTTACATAAAAAAATGAAATCATCAATATAACATTGGTACTTGACCACAGATTTAACAAAAAAATCTAAGGGGTACATATAAGTGTTCTCAAAATAGGACATGAAAATAATAGCATAAGTGGGCGCAAAATTAACCCCCATTGCTATTCTCTCTTTCTGTAAATCAAAACTGTTCTCAAAAGTGAAATAATTATCCGTTAGAGAAAATTCTAACAACTGCACTAGAAAACTGGTACGTGGTCCCTCCCCAAGTAATTTATTAACAGCTTCCAGGCCCCATTTTACCTTAATGCTGATATACAAGGACTTGATGTCAACAGTAGCCCAATAAAAATCCTCTTGCCAGACAATCTCTCGAAATGTTTTACATACATCATTAGTATTACAGACATGTGAAGAAATTTTACACAAATATTTTTTTTAAATAACAGTGCAGTAACAAACCAACATGTTCCAAATATGATGCACAACATGATACAATAGGTCTAACAGGAGGTCTGGACAAGTTTTTATGGATTTTGGGAAAAACATAAAAATGTGGGTCCTTTAAAGGCTGTTAGCCGAGGTACTAGAACACATTAAATTATTTTTAGCAGTACTACAGCTCTACTGGTGTGTTTTTTTGCTTCTCATCTATATCTCCACACCTCTTCTTCTTCTTCTACTCACTCACCTCTCCTATTATCAAACTGAGTCATCTCACATTACGTTAACTCCTACTCTTAATCACTCACTAAAGAAGTTGGAAACTCCCTGCACTGTTTCTATAACACCCTATGTATTTAACCTGTCTAACCCATTCCTACACAAGATGAAATTAGTCCTCCACCCATCACACTCCCTCAAAACTAAGCTTAGGTACTACACCTACAGCTCTAAGATTCCTACTCTGATATGCATCACCAAAAGTATATTCTTAAACCCTGGCCCCCAATCCTCCCCCTCTCATGACACCTTCCCCACACCCCCATCACTCCTCATGCCAAGACTTCTACCAAGTGCTTAACCATATACTCATTGAATCTTCATTGCATTCTCAACAAAGTTAGTGAATTAGACTTGTGGATTGCCCAGTACTTACCTGACTTAATAATTCTCTCTGAAACTTGGCTTAAACACCACATCACTGACAAAAAAATTCTCTGACCTACTTAATCTATCCCCTCTGTCCATCTCACTCCCCAATTTTCATCCTGCAGAACTCATAATAGCAAACTGCAAACTTAACAGTCACAATAAAAATTGCAATTGCTGCAACATATATCCCCCCAGGTAATAAAATCCCAGTTCTTGAACAAGTTCTCTCCTGGAACATTCTCTACATATCTTATGAAACAATACTTTTGGGTGACATCAACACTGATTGGCAAACCTTGAAAACTGACTACTCATAATCTAGTATAAATCTCCAAAGCTTCACACAACTAATTTCAACCACTACCCACTACAGCAAGCCAACCAACTCCACCTCTACCCTATATTGGATTGTAGTATTGCATAAGAGGGATAATGCTTGGAAAAACTGGCTAAAGTCAAAATCCCCATCCACCTCCAAACTTATAAAGAGCTCTAAAACCTCACTAAAAACATGTCAATAAAGATAAAAAAAACCTTCTACCTAAAACCTCAAACAAATCCTCACAACAATCCTAAACAATTCTGGAACACCATTAGCAAGATTCTTTACCCAGGTAGCTCCAGTATACCTAACCCTTGCCCTAACAACTCTCCCCTTGAAACCGGCACTATTCTCAACTCTTTTTTCATTGACTCCATTAGCAGACTATCCCAGAATAACCACACTTCTAACCTCACTATTCCTGTCTCTCTCCCTCAGGCCATAAAACGACCTTTTCACTCAATCCTGCCCCATCGTCTACATAAAATCACGACTAAAAAACTAAAGCTGTGCTCTCCTTGGCAGATAGTCTACCACCAGTCTTTCTATAGCTATCCACTAAGTCAATAGCCTGCTCTATCTCCATCCTTGTCAATCAATCAGTCCAAGAATCTACAGTCCACTCTATCCAGAAACAATTCTACACTATACCAATCCACAAAGGAGGCCACTCCACTGACCTCTTAAACTATAGGCCAATAAACTAAACTTGAACTCTCCTATAACAAAGTCATTAGGTTCACTGAAAATTGATCGTACTACGTACACTACTGCCATTCTCTCAAATTCCTAAACTGGCTTGAACTCCCTCACCAGCTCCTACTAGCTCAACTGCTCCCCACTCACTCCATTTTCAACAAACCTACCTCCTGCCCCATAGTCTCATCCTTCATTTCCTTCTATACTCCCAATTGCTCTCTTCACAGTGCTGACCAGTTTCTCCTGGAAATCTACATGTGAAAAAGAAAAATTGGCCAACATTTATACAGCTACTCTGTTGCCTTAACTTGGAACAAACTTTCTCTGACCATCAGAACTACATCCAATTCCCTCAACTTCAAAAAATCTTTAAAAGAGACTCTACTGACCTCATGGATCTATTCCTGCCAAAACCCAACCTAACTCTCTCATACCTTACTCCCACCGCTCATATCTCTCTGTTCCCCTGATGATTCACCTTCTGTTTTCCCCGTCTTACATCTCCATATCCATCTTCCTAATTTACCCTACCCTTACTCTGCTCTCACTCATCCTTCAGTTCACATACCTAACCCTTTCTCCCCTTCCTTTTACACATGACGCAAACTAATGTGGTGTTTCTAAACTCCTCTAAATTTTCTATTCCACATGTCTATTAATGTTTAAACCTCCCCTAGTACCTTATTCTAAAAGACTGTGTACTATTTTAATGGCCTTTCTGTCCCATCTATGTTCAACCTTTGT
The DNA here is from genome assembly GCF_019279795.1 of Protopterus annectens. Lineage (NCBI taxonomy): Eukaryota > Metazoa > Chordata > Ceratodontiformes > Protopteridae > Protopterus > Protopterus annectens. Next base: position 1,660,614,864 of record NC_056739.1, read on the forward strand.
CAGCTCTTTACTTAGTTGTATTTTTATTTCATATTTCTTTATTCCAGGGCTAGTAGATTTGTTTTATTTTGTACTGTATTTCTGAGATTTTTATGTATCTAGAGTTACTACCATTGTCTTCTATACTCATTTACTTCATTACTTGAGGACTGAACTATTTTGCACTTTATTTGAGATTTGAATATATAGTTACTTCTGTATTTAATGTCTGTCGTGTATTTGAAACTTTCTCTTCGTTATGTTATTTCTGCTTTGATAATTGTTCTTTATGGAGATTTTATCCCTGGGCCTCCACTGAAAATGGGATCATGCTCAGTTGGACATACCTGGTTAACAAATGTAAAAAATAAATAAATAAATAACTATGCCAATCTCTTAAAATAAGTAAGGAAGCATTCTAGAAAGGAGGCAGGTACAATTCTAGTTTACAAAAATGAGATACAGGAGAGGCAGACAATTACAGGCAAGACTCGTTCACCCTATTAGCTGTAAAACTGAAATAATGAAAAGACCAAATGATTGACCACTTAAAGATCAACACATCACAGGCTTTGTAGCTGGACTGGATTCTTATTACTGTATCAGATGTAAAATATATTTCTTTTTAGGTAACAAAAGTAATATACAAGACTGATGTTGTGGGTGTGATGTTCAAGGGATACAATATATCTCAGATGTTTTGTACACAGGTTACCAATCTTTGGATCCCACTCAGGTATACAGAGTTATAAATTGCTATAAAGCAAGGACAGGAGGTTAAAAGTAAAATAATCCTCTATGGTAGAAGGCATGTTGCAAGTGGTTCCATGGGTATCATCCTCAGCTATATTCTAGGAAGATCAGAAAACTTTTTCTAGGATTCATTAAAGTGTTACCGCATTGTGTTAACAGGATGCAGCTATTTCACGATTCATAAACTTAGCTGCAGTGAAAAAAGACCTGTATATCAGTTAATCTGTATATCTCTAATCACCACAGCTTATTGTAGTTAACTGTATCACAATATCATGTTCGCACAGATATTCTTCCTCCCGTCTGTCAGCCTCCCACACACAAGAACACATTCAAACACAGACACACACACACACACACACACACACACACACACACACACACACACACACACACACACACCACAGGTATCATACCTGTCCCTGAGGTGTCTGGACATCCCTGATGTCTCCTTTCCTGGGCTAGGCTGTTACAAAACTTTTTGCCCCAAACCCCTTATCCTTGTATTATGTTAAATGCTGTTGCAGCACAAAACATTAGCGTAATCCCTGATGAATAATGTTCCCCCACCCCCAATTCCTGTAATGTGTTAAGTTCCACTGTGGCACATTACTTTAAAGCAATCCCTGGTGTCTTGTGTTTCCCTCCACCCAATGTTGCAGGCTCTGCTCATTTGTCTTGGTATGTGTGAGAGTAGGACAGCCACCCCTACCCAAGCACACACACACACACACACACACACACACACACACACACACACACACACACACACACACACACACACACACACACATGCACACCCATTCCAGTGCCATTCACTGACACACACAACTATTCATCCATACACATACTCATACACTTACCATAACACCTCAACCCCACTACTGCTAACTCCCAGTCAGATACACATTTGCACATACACTCAAGCATGCAGCCCTTCACATATACACATGCATATGCATCCTATTCCTACCTTATCACTAAATTTCCTGGTACATATCTCTACCATGTTTGTTGAACATTGTTGTTTGGTTTTTGCTCACTCCAACAATGTGGAAGGAGACACCATGCTAATCAATCTGACCAAGTGATTCTATGAACGACTAGGCTCAGAGCTGACTTTCTGGTGGTAGTGACAGGAAAGAGAGCACATAGAAAATTAACATGTGACCCACCCAACATCCTCATTAGCATATAGCACAGTCTTGGAGACAACCTGATGTGGTGCTGCATATCTTTGTGGAAAGGCATTATGTTAGGGCTGCCTTTGAATTCAATAAGTTTATCCCAAGGTGTATACATTGTGTACACCTCACAGCAGGCTGCATTAATTTGTACCTGTATGCTTTTTTCTAAACAGGTTACTTGGTTCATGCACCAGTACTTACACTCTGCTACAGCATGGTGTGAGGAGTGTGTACTTCTGACATGCTGTCCTACTGATGTGATGTTAAAAATGCAAATTCCATTTACCTGAGTTTGTGAAAGCTTCAGTTGAATGAAAGGTCCTATCACACCTATCAAACGTGTGTGTGTGTGTGGGGGGGGGTGTTATTTTTCTAAGATAAGACTGACTTTACTTTTCTTTTCAAGAAAATTAAAAAAAAAAATCAGATATAGCACAAACAAACATTTTTTCATACTGGTTCGCATTCTCTACTTCTAGTGGGGGGAAAGCTAAAAAGAGAATACTGCATTTTAAATCTCCAGAGCTAGTCTCATTTCATCCTTATTGATAATTTTAAGTGACCCAACCTTTATCATAACTAGTGCCTAACATCTTGCATAACTTCACGTGCATACGAAATATCATTATTATTTGGTAATTCAATGTCTACCAGTCCGTATATTCTGTACACATAAAACCAAAATTTCAAGTTTTTTTATCTTTGTTCAAAACATAATATCATCTATACATCGTGATATCCATATAATATTTTAACGTATTTTGTTGAAGCACATCTGATATACTGCCCCAACATTTATGGAAAATGCAAGCTTCAATATCCTTTCCAGAAGACATACCTCTGGTTGAAAGTTTCATTGGTCAAACATGTATGTGTGATAAAAATCAGTACAGCAGGAATAAGGGAATTTGCCTTTTCTCCATTGTAGCACAGTCTCAAAGTTTTTATATGTAATTAGCAAGGAGTTTGCGGGGGCACAGCTCTCAAGTAGAGGGTATGGGGTGGCTAGCTTAAGCAGATAGGATGAGACAGAACCTCACGAAGTTAGAAAAATGTTAAGGTAATTGGCAGTTCAGAGACATTAATCTTTAGCAAAAGCTGTTAATGATCTACAAATGGCAAGAGATTGGTGATACTATATAATGTTGAAACTTCTGGATCCCTCTTCAGCATTTATACTGTAGACAATGGCATTCTGATAGACTGTTTACAAATGTACTCTGCAATTTCTGCTATGGTTCTTGATATTTTTTTATTTCCTACCTATCTGGATGTACTCATAAGGTCTGTTTACAACATCATTCCTCCTCTTTGTTCCATTTAGATTGCAGAATACTGCAGGGTTATATTTTAGGCCCTCTATTATAGGTTCATAGGTTCATAGGTAGGTACTAGGCTATGGGCCCTGGGGCCTATACAAGCATACCCTGGCTTTGCCACCCAAGAAAACTATTTTCCTGTTGAGCAGAGCCCCAGAGGTGATCTCCAGTGTGAATTTCCTAATTCCCATCCAGTCATCAAGATTTTTCTTGAAGAGTGCTAATGAGGAGCTTTGTTTGATATAGATAGGTAGTTTATTCCAGAGTATGGGAAGTCTCTGGGACAGGAATCTATCCCTCCGGCATGTTCTGTTTATTGTGGTGACTAGATTGTGTAGCTCAGAGGGATTGGGATTTCTTTAAGTGGAGCATGTCCAACAGCTCTGGGTTTGACATAGCTTTGTATGTTAGGCAGAGGTCACCTCTGAGTAGGCGATATGCGAAGGAGTAAAGCTGGAGTTTTTTGAGACGGTCTGTGTAGGGCATCTGTTTCAGGCCGGTAATCCTCTTTGTGAGGTATTTCTGCGGCCTTTCCAGTTGTTGTAGATGTCTTGTGAGGTACATTATTCACAATGTATATGCTCCATTTAGAAGATCTCTTAAGGGAAAGGGATCTACCATGCCACACTTATGTTGCTATATCACAGCTCTGTCTTTCTCTTCTCCAGGATATGTGAGAGTGTATTCCTTGGCTGATAAATTAGAGGCCATATATTTCTGGCTGTTGCTAAATCATTTGAAATTGAACACCACTGAAAATGAGGCCTTAGCAGTTTATACAACCTTCAGACCCTCTTCTTATCCACCATTGCCCAATTTTATTCTCTACTCTGGCGATAAACCTACTGCGGTGGTGGTGCTGTAGTAGCATTGTCGCCTCACAGCAAGATGCTGTCCGGTTCGATTCTCAGCTAGAACATCTTCTGCATGGAGACATGCGTGAATGGGCGTACTTTGGTTGAAGGTTGTGCATCAGGGCTGGTAACTCGGCACCAAAAATGTACTGCCAATCATTAGCGGACCGGAGTTCCGCTGCAGATACCCCTAACCGGGAAAAGCCGAAAGACACAACACAACTCTGGCGATAAACCTGAATTTGTAAGTAAAGCCCATTTCCTTGGTATTAAGCTAGACTCCAGCCTAACACTTCATGGCCAGGTGTTAGATGATGTGAATTCTTCTTGTATCCACCCATGAAACATTGAAGATTAAGCACTTGCTAGCACAAGCTGATCTCTTAGATGTTGTCTATGCCTTGGCGTCTTCTAGGTTAGACTACTGTAATGTCCTCTACCTGGTGCCATCTAATGCTGACTTGGACCAGTTACAGATGGCACAGAACTCTGTAGGATGACTACGTACTGTTATGTTACATTACCATGATATTACATCTGTTCTGCACTGTCTTCATTGGTTTTCTGTTCATAAAATCTTAGTGTTACTATATTTGCCCATTCTGAAGGAGCTTGCTATACCCTACTGCCCTGTGTAAATTTTCAGCTCTGTGTCTGAGGGGCTTTTGGTAGTTACATGAGTTCACTTTGATATGTCTGGACATTTTTATTCTTTCTTTTATCAGGACCATCGTCTGTTTAACATACTACCACAGTGGCTCTAGGAGTGGCCCATTGTTCTCCAGGTAGAGCTGGACATTCAAATCATATCTTTTTGATATGGCATTCGATGGTGTGAGATGAACTTTGTTTCATGTACTAAGTCACCATTTTTGCTCACATCTGCTTAACTTACTTATGCTAATTCTATTTTGTTATTGTGATTTTATACTAAAACACCCAAATTAACTTGAACTTAATTATTTGCTCTTGAATATGTAGACATACTTACAGCTTTAAGTAACACATAAATAATGCATGCAAGAAGAATAAAAATCAGACTAAGGTAATTTGCAGTAAATTTTGAAAAGAAAAATGTTGAAAGAACTGCAAAACTCACAAACCGAATCAATATGGTCATTGACTGTTAGGGCTAAGATAAAATCAAATGAGAAAAGATGATACATACATAAGTCTTTTGAAAGATCATAATATACCTTGTCAGAATAAACACAATGAAACTGCATAATGGGAGGTGTGAGAGCCAAAAAAGAAATTAAAAAGGCGTTAGTAAAATCATCCCCTCACCCACCTAACTCATGCGTGCTAACCCTATCCCTATCCCTGCTTCTAACCCTAACCCTGCATATTACATTACTACAACCCTTTTCCTAATAGTGCCACTGCCAGGATGACACTTGATCTCAGTATTGTAGTTGTAAAGGGTATATTTTTGTTGGAATTTATTAGTAGATAGCTTGTGATTTGATATTTTGAGTTTTCAGTGTTCTGTTCCTTCAAAAAAGTTTTAGTTGTTTTATGAGATATATAGAACGAGAGAGATTTATATAGGTAAGCAAATAAATTATTTTGCTGTTTATTATATTTGAATAAAAGAAAACTCTACCCTAGACTGTAAAATGTATGTTTTTCATTATATAATGATAATTAATATACTACTAAATCATCACGGACACTCCAAGCATTTCCTATTATACTTAACTTCTTATATACCATAACAGTCGTAAGAGGGACTACCATACTGACATGATTTCGATTTTCAGTCTCTTTGTCCTTCTCCTCCATAAACATTTTTTTTCTTTGTTTATTCCATATAAAATAGCAGTGCTGTGAGTCAGGCGTCATAAGGTGGTCTTTAAAAGATGAATCAGTAATATGAATTTTCTCTGTCTTCATATAAAGATTTCCCCAATGTCAAATTCTTTGGAAACAATGTTTATAGTTTAGCTGTTTATTGGATTTTTTCTGACATCCTACATACAGTCTCACGATGTAAAACAAAAGGTGGTAACCTGCTATAAAAATTACAAAGCTTCTAGAGTCAAGCCTTGGTCATGCAGACTAATGTGAATTTCATTCTGAAATTGCATGACATTTGTTTAGGAAAAGTGGGGGTCCTACTTGTGTGTAGAATGGAAAGCGAATGGTTTCTAAACACTAAACAGCATCTTGGAAGCATTACATGTTGGAAAATTAACTCTGGGTAAATTTAACAACAAAACTTATTTTTCTTTCCTAATCAAGAACAGAAGTGCAACACTGCAATGCCTTGTAATAGCATCTCCAATGCATTAGTCATTACAAGACTTCATTATATACGCTGAATATTTCCATGTTAACAGTAAAATGTTCAGAGTACCTCCTTCCTTCTGTTTACATTAGGGAATCTGTCATTCTTTTCTTAATGTATCAACTCTTCTTCTCAGGACAATCTGGTATATTTTAACCATTGTGTTCCTAGCTTCCTCTTCTTCCTGATATTGAAATTGAGCTTTAAAATAATGCTGTAGAATGTTGCTTCCTGTGTAAATACCAGAAGATCATGCATTTCATGTATCAGGCACAGTATAATTATCTTAAGTAGGCGGGGCCATAGGTATAAGATCTGAGATCTGTAGCCAAATATTCTTGAAATTATCCAGAAACAAGAACAAGTGCAGTTGTCAAACATATGGCTGGCATCGTTTTCCAAACAAATTTCAGTCTTCTTCCCAGAATTCCCATCCCAATTGAAAGTGTCATCTCACAACATAAGGAAACTGGTGGTGGAAAGCAGAAGTTCAGGATGTCATTAAAAGAAAGGAGTGAAGGAAAAAGTGGGAGATAGAAAAAATAGACCAGGCTAGGAAGGAATACTGTCTGGATAACAAAGAAGCTAAGAAGGGAGATGCAATAGCAAAGAACAAGGTGTCAGAAGCACTTTACTAGCTTCTAGAAAGTAAGTCAGTAGATGGCATAAAGAAACTCTATCAGGTTACATGGCAAAGAGAGAAAGATAAAGAAAACGGAAGGAATATGGTTAGCAGCTTCTGAATGAAGAGCACTCCAGTGAAGCTATACTGCCCCAGACACAGCCTACAATGAGAGAAGAGGAGGAGCTCAACAAAAAAGAAGTAAGAACAGCACCAAAGAAAATGAAGTCAGAGAAAGCAGCAGGCTCAGATGAGGTCACAGTAGGTATGATAAAGATGCTGTGTGAGATAGGAGATAAATGGCTCCTGAGGGTTACCATAACAGTGTGGAGAGAAATCTTAGATGACCAGAGAATAAGTATAGTAATGCCAGTGTTCAAGAACAAAAGGGACATTCACAACTGTGGGCAGTACAGAGGCTTCAAACTCCTATCACATTGCATGAATGTTCTGGAGGGAGTGACTGATAAACCAATATGCAGAGTAGTAGAAAGTAAGATGGGAGATGAGCAGTTTGGATTCAGATCAGGATACAGCACAACTGACCCAATGTTTGCAGTGAGATCGATATTTGAGAAGAAGCTAGACATGAGGAAAGAGTCTGACTGGGCATTCCTAGACATGTAGAAAGCATATGACAAGGTCCCAAGAAAGATGATTTTGTCAGGCCTGCTGTGGTTTGAAGCCCCAGAAGCACTGGTAGAATTAGTACAGGCTATGTATAAGAACTCAATGACTCAAGTAAGAACAGTGTTTGGTCCCACATGGTTCCCAGTCACAGTGTGGATGCACCAGGGTTCAGCTATAAGACCAATGCTGTTCATACTGGTGATGGACTACATTTGCAAATAGGTCAGAGGGGACAGATCAACAAAGTTGGTGTATGCAGATGATGTGGCATTACAGACAGACTCTGAGCTAGAACTACAACAAAGACTAGGGGAATGGAATTCAAAACTGAAAGCACACAGGATGAAACTGATAAGACAGATGTAATGGCAGCAAATGGTGGAGTTCAGAAGAAACTGAGAATTGAGATAGAAGGAAAATAGTGGAACAGGTTAGCAGCTTCAAGTATCTGAGAAGGGTGATGGGAGAGAAGGGAAGCCTGAATGAGGAGGTCAAAGTTAGAATTAGAGGGGCTGCAGCCATTTATACAGAGTGCCAGGTGTAGTATATGACAGATGAATGCCAAAGAATCTGAAAAGTAAGGTGTACAGAACAGTGATGCAACCAGTACTACTGTATGGTACAGAAACCTGGGCAGTAAAGGGAGAGCAGTTGAGGAAGCTTGTGGTGATGGAGATGAAGTGCCTGAGACACACGGTAGGATGCACACTGTGGGCAGAAAAAGAAATGAGGACATAAGAGCAGAAGCCAAAGTAGCTCCTATTGCAGAAAAGGTAAAAGAGAACATATTACAGTGGTTTGGGCACATGGGCAGAAAAGCAGAAGACTATCTGGTGAAGAAGATTTGGGACAGATGGGAAGAAAGCAAGAAGAAACAAAGGTATCCAGCAAAGAAGTGGATGGATTGTGTGAGGTAAGACCTATGACAGTCAGACATGAGTGTCAAAGAAGGCAGGAGAGTGACATTGAATAGAGAGATGGTGACAGCTGACATGACACCCTCACCCCATAACAAAAAATGGGGAAAAGGTGATTGATGGTGTTGATGATTCCTAGATTTTTCAGCATTTTTGTGGTATGATAAAGCACCTTGGCAAAAGTATCTAATCATGCATATTTTTATACAGGTAGGAACTCTGCTTGAAACTACTCAGCATATATTTAACATATTGTTTCCTCTAGTCCTATGACCTGTACTGCAGTCCTGTTTTGCATGATACTTTGACTCTTTTTTTTTTCTTTTGTGTCTAAGACTTTCAGCAGTTTAAAGGTTATGCTGTTGTCATTCAATCCCCAGATCTCAAAACAGCAATATACTGCAAATTAAAGGATTATACATTGCCTATTCCCATGTCAAGGGGATATTGCTTATAGTCTCTTCAATGTGTGATGCCCTTATAACATTTCATATTTGTAATGATCTTGCCATATGCTATTTTTACTGACTTGCAAATGAAAGCTTCCTACTGGTCCAGTCATTATACATACTCACAAACACACACACACACACACACACACACACACACACACACACACACACACACACACACACACATGCACTCACACACACACACACACACACACACACACACACACACACACACACACACACACACACACACACACAACAATTAATTCTTCCTATTTCAGTTCTTGATACCAGAATAGTAGGGGATAGCTAGAAAATGTCTCCTACTGCCACACCTTCTATCCCATCATAAGTTGGCTTATCAGTACCCAATACTGTGCTGCCTTCATGTAATACTAGAAATTAACAAGTCATCTTCAGTACTCCACCCATCATGAGGGGAGGCAACATTCACAATTTATTATTCTTGATGAACATTCTAATAATTTGTTGCTGTATCACGAGGCCTACTTCAGATATTCCCATTCTTGAATCTCATTCTTCCTGACAACATTTTTATTTTTCTTTGTAGGATAATTTTCCTATATTGTGATTCAAAAATGCCTGTTTAATTCATTTCGTCATATCCTTATGCAAAGATGTCAGATGTAGTTAAGAAAAAGATGTTGAAGTTGAGTTGAGGCTTCCGACTTATTGATTGTGTTTCTGGGCAGAAGGGATGCTCAGTAAATGTAACCCAGAAATCAGAGCAGGTAGATCTTGTCAGACTATTCTGGACTAGTTCTTTGAAAGAGTGATCATGGGTAAATTCTATTCCAGCTGCCTTTGCAGGCCATTTTAAGGTATTCAATTTCCCTTTCAAAGGAGAGAATCAAACAGTCTGTTTTGTATTTTCAAGGTACACACCTTAACTATTAAGCCAACAACCAGTTTGTGTTTTAAAAGAACAAATTTATAAGACCATAAACTGGGGCTACCCTATGAATGTGGTAGATATGGATCTTATCATTTTAGAATATCCCACACTACAAACTCTTGGCAAATAAAAAAAAAAAAATGAAAGCAGAAGTTATGCGAAACAAACACTATTTATCATATATATATATATATATATATATATATATATATATATATATATATATATATATATATATATGACAAAAAAATGTCCTGAGCCCAAGATAACAAAGCAGAGCAACACTGCCTTCAATGGAGTTAAAACCACTTCACAATACAAACTCTTAAATACCTAAATACATCAGGTATCTTAAATACCTACTAAATTACACTCAATTTAACTTTAATTTTTACCATCAGGGGTCAGGTTGTTGACTAACTTGCAGCTTTACTGGAAAAGCTCAACCAGACTCTTCCACAGCTTGCTGTGAGGGAAAGGTTAGTTATTTTGTATTGCTTCATTGCCTTCTTCTATTTTATATATTGTAGTTTATTTTCTTTACACTGTGTTTTACTTGTATTCTGGTTTAATTATAATTAAACTAGGAAAGAGACCACAGCTGTGTCTCTTATGACACACACAAAAATTAAATTTTCCCCCACCCTCCCACTGTGATACATTGTAATTTAAACCCAACTGTCTTTCTATCCTTTATGTTAATTTGATCACATATCTCTTCCCTCTCCTCTTCCAGTGGCTATTGTATGTAAGCACAGAATTATAGTTTTGTGAAATCAGTCCCCTTCAGCTATTTAAAATTATTGGTCAGCCCTCTGTATTCCATATAACCAGAATATAAAGCATTCACCCCCTTCCAATCTATCTTGCTCTTCTAAAATTAGTCCCTCTCCACTTAGATCGCTAAAGTTTAAGTTATTCCCTTTTTCATACCCAACTGCTTCATGCACACTGCAACTGTTAGGATAATAAACCATTTTTTCCATCTTACCTTTAAAATCTGCAGCATCTACTCCAAGACCACCAACTATTGGACAGCCCACATTCTGCCTTTCAGTAGTCATCTTGGGAATAGTGCTTTTGTTTTGCTCCTGGTGAGAGAAGGAGCATAGGGACATAATTTCCTGGAGACTGCAGATCACTGGAAAGCCTAATGACTGCTTCATAGTTGCCAGCTTGGAATTTGTGCTTATATTTTGCTCCTGGTGAGAAAAGAATCAGTGTGCATTGATTTCTGACTATTTCTGGTTGGGCAGTGAGTGTCTTTTTTTTACCTTCTTGATTGGTCTGGTTGGTCTTCAAGACATCACTAGGAAAGGCAACAACAAGCCTACAGACTCTTGCATCATCTGGGACAAGACTGTGGATCACCAAACAGCCTCTGGCCTGTTTCTCATCGTGGGATTGGTGCGACTGTTTTTGATTCTGGTGCCAGAAGAAGCGAAGCAGCATTGTACCCCAGCAGCATAAAGCTGCGATGAGACCAGCACTAATACTAGCCAGGCAGTGAGACACACTGATGTCCCTTTCACCAGGCTAAGTAAGGAGAAAGTCATGGTCAGCTTATCAGGGGCTAGGATCTACCACATTACGCAGACACTAAGATCATTGGACCACAAGTACAAGAATGACTCAGTCATAGTTCATGTGGGTGTAAATGACCTGAGGCATACCTCCCTAGACTATATTAAGTGAGACACCATGGAGCTCTCAGAATATGTGTCCTAGTCTGGTATGAGTCTCATTGAGCTGCCTTTTACTTTCCCCAAGGAAGATACCACAATGCAAACAAAAGATGACTGACTTTTAACAATTTGCTTAGTTTTGGTGTCATTCTAAGACATACCTCTCAACTGTCCAGATTTCCATAGAATGTCCAGATTTTTGCCTCATAATTTTAGTTTGTTCCTCATAAAATTAGTTTTCCTGGCAAATCATTGAGAATTTACATCACTAAATGATAACATACATTTGAGTTTCAGACTTCATATCCTTCAGAAAATGTATGCTAATACAAATCCTATTATTCTAGCAAATTTCTGAGTTTATAATAGCAATATATTAAAATCTGCCCTATTTTTGGACCTTTGTCCCACATTATTTAAGGCTTTGTCCAGTTTCTTGCATTAAGAAGTTAAGAGGTATTAGGGAGTACAATATTATGGAAGGAGACAGTCAGCAGACCATGATGCTTTGTCAAGGATGGACATATCCCTGCTAGGCTTTCAAATATCAGTTAAAACATTGTCCTCCCCACAGTGCTTTTGTTAGGCAATGCCAAACAGAAAGTACTTACAGCATAACAAATCAAAACCATGAAAATCTAAAGATATTTCTGCTCAATGGTAGGATTCTAAAAAAAAACACTCCCTAGAATCTCTGTACACCCTAGAGAATTCTGAGATCTGTGCTGTCACTGAGACATGGTTTAAAGCCATGGAGAGGACACCAACAGTGTCAAGTTATACTGGCTTCCACATATTTAGACCAGCTACTACACCAACGAGGACTAAAGGTGGAGGTGTCTCAGTTTGCATAAAAATAAATATATTTCAAGGCTGGTCAAACAGGAAAATGCACTTATATTTCTCCACATTCAAATCAACATAGGCAAAATCCAATACCACTTCCTTGCAAGTTATAGTTCTCCCTCTATAACCCAGGAAACCCACACTGGCTCATTGCTTTTTTGGTGATTTTAATTACCCCACATTAACTGGGAATGATATGCAACATCAAATGTACAGGCACAAAGATTCCTGGATTCTGTAAACACAAAATCCTTGGAACAGATTGTCAGTACAGCAACCAGGGGCACACCCATACTGGATCTAGTCCTCACTACTAAGGGAGGGTGCTGCACACACCCCTAGCCTAATGTCTTCTATAGTAAGGTCAGAAAAAATGGTCTCCTTTGAAGTAAAAATAAACCTGGACCCCAGCTAACATTAGAATATTTACAAACTACTCTAAGGCTAACATCCTACTATTAAGTGATAATCTAGCACAATGTTAAGCCTCATAAACCCTGAAAACACTGCTGCCTATGTGGAACTCTTCACAGATACCCTATACAAGCATGTTAATAACTGCATAGAGGCAGCAGTACCCAACAGGAAGAAGTACAGAACTAACTCAAAAAACAAGCTACCCTAGTAGAATCACAACATCAACAGGCTGGATAACAGAAGAAAGAAAATCATGACAAACCTTACCCCTCATGCACTCACACACAAACACTGCCACACCCCTAGCATCAAAAGACATCTTCCCAACATATACCTACAAGCAATCATCTCCCTCCCAAGACCCAACCATATTGCCACTCCATTACTTAGAACAAAATAAAAATCATCCTAGTTTGTCTCCTCCTCACCCTCACAATGCTAACAAACCTCACATCCAGTCATCCTAACACCTCACTACTAAACACAAAGTACCACACAACACACATCTACATTACACCTAACATACACATATACTTCCCCATTAGTGCTTCACTATTTAAAAACAGCTCAACAGTACAGATATATAAAATACAATTAACAACTACCTGTACCACAAAACTATCAGAAATATACCACACAACTATAACACATAGAATAAAACAGTTATTACTAGTTACAAAACAACTTCTCATAGCAGGGGATATACACCCTAATCCAGGACCAAGCAATACCCTCCTTCCACCTAAACAAAGAACAGACTAACTATTCATTAACATCAATACCAGGAGTATAACATACAAACTTTCTGATATACATGCATTTATAACTCACTACTCCCCAGACATAGTAACCATAACTGAAACTTGGTTAAAACCCAACATCCAGAATGAGGAAATTCTCTCCCAGGGTATAATATACTAAAGCAGGATAGAACAGGTAGGAAGGGAGGTGGAGTTGCCATATTATTTAAAAATACACTCAACATAAAACCCCTAGAAACCCCTATACCTACATTTTAAAATGGTGAATCCTTAGAATCAACTCTGTCCATAAATGACACCCAAAAAATTAATATTATCTGCTGTTACATTCCCCCAGGCAACAATTCTCCCACCACAGAAGAAATCCTGCAATGGATCTCAAACAAACTACCCCAGGAAACCATCCTCTTAGGTGACCTAAACACAGATTGATTAGTCTGTAACTCCAACAACCCCACAAACCATATCAATTTATATAGTTTTTACTCAGCTCATTGAGGAACCCGCTAGAGTTGACAAAAAATCTCACAAACAATCAGTCTTAGACTGGTCACTAGTTCATTGCTCAAAACAAAAATATCACACCGAGCATCTGCCAGACAGCCTAAGTGATCACCTCCCCGCATTCCTTCTATGCAAATGCACCAATCTTTCAAACCCCATACTTTTTAGACACATTAGAGATGACAGTAAAATAAATACACAAGACCTAAATAATATCCTAAAACAATGCAACTGGTGCCACTTTATACATTAGGTTTAGACCAAGCAATCAGCTACTTTAACCACACTTTCTCTACCATCCTCAATTCAGTAGCACTCATTAGAAGAATCAAAATCAAGGCAAACTATGCTCCATGGCTAATCAAGGAAGCAAGAGCCCTTCTAAAACCTAGAGATAAATCTTGGAAAGTATGGAAAAGAGATAACAGAAACTTATCCAAACAAAACTACCAAAAGCTACGAAATCAGGCTAAAAAACAAACCAAACTTGGTAAACAAACTATTTCTTCAACAGCCAAAACAAACACACAAGAGACCCCCATAAATTCTGGCATGCCATCAACTCCCTACTTAATCCAGATAAAACATCGACTCTGACTCCCACCACCAACAATAACACTAAAGACCTTGCCTCCCAATTTAACCACCATTTCACTGAAACCATCCTATCCTTATCTTCTCAACTCTCAAATAACAAACACTCATACACTCCCAACTACTCCCTCAATAACATCCCTACCTTTACCCTCTCACCTGTTCCAACCACTAAAATTAAAAAACTGCTACAAAAAACTTAAACCAGCTACCCTTACTGTAGACAACTTACCAGCCAGTTTTCTAAAAGTAGCAGCCGATTCCCTAGCTTACCATGTTTCCATCCTTATAAACCGCTCCATTCAGGAATCCTACATCCCACAGCTATGGAAAGTATCATATATTATCCCTTTTCACAAAGGAGGAAACTCTTACGAATTCTCTAACTACCATCTCATAGCCATCCTACCCACTTATCAAAAATACTTGAAAGGTGTATTCACTCTCAAGTCATGCAATTCCTGAACACTAACAACCTCCTCCCACACACACAACATGGCTTCCAGCAGCACCATAGTACAACTACTGCTCTCCTTTCTTTTACTAATACAGTTAACCTACACAGAAATAACAACAACTTCGTATCTGCAATATTTTTAGACCTATCTAAGACTTTTGACATGGTGTCACATACCATACTACTAGACACCATGGCCTCCCTATCCTTCACCCCCTCCACTATAGCCTGGTTTAAAAGCTACCTATCAGGCAGACAATAATATGTCTAATGGCAAAACAAACAATTTCCCCTACTTCCAACCATTGTAGGAGTCTCACAAGGTTCAATATTGGGCCCTCTACTCTTCTCCATATTTACTAACAGCCTTCATACATCCACCCGACATCCCACAATTATACAATATGCAGATGACTCAACACTCATCTACTCCACCCCATCACTTACAGCCCTACAAAAACTTATCCAGTAATCCTTTACCTCAGTGGAAAACTGGATTAGCCAAATCCAACTCATCCTCAATCCCAACAAGACCAAATTACTTATATTTGTGCCCAACAAAATTAAATCCACCTATCAACCTTTTATAATCACATCCAAAAGTGGTACTAAGATCTCCCCCACTGACCATATCAAACTCCTCGGTGTAGAAATTGACAATAAACTACTGTTTGATGTCCACATATCACAATCAAAAAGGTCTACAAAAAAATGGGTACACTATACAGACACAAAGAATTCCTATCTGACAAAGGATGAATTACACTAGCCCAAACCCACCAGCTGTCCACCATTATGTACGCTACCCCAATCCTTACCCATGCAAAAAAACAAGGCCTTGAATGACTTGAATCATGTTATAATAAAATTGCCAAATTTGCTAGTATCTCCAGGTTCAAAACCCATCACTGTCAGGCATTGCAGGAACTTAAATGGCTAGAACTTCCACAACTAATCAAATACCACCAATTACTACTTGTCTACAATATTGTAAATCATCCCAACAAAACCTCATCCCTAAACCAACATCTAACCCAGTACGCATCAAGTCACCCCCCCCCCCCGCTCGTCTGAAAAATCTCTCCTATGTATCTCCAAAGCATATAACTCTGCAGGGAAAGCTCTGTTCTTCCACAATATAGCCAAAATCTGGAACAACCTTCCCCCTAGTTTGACCTTTGCTCCATCAACTACTCTGTTTAAAAACTCTCTCAAAGTACACCTAATGAATTCCTGGCTATGCCCATGCATCACATAAAACCCCTACCTCATGTAACAACAAACTAACTACCCTAAGGTATTTCTGTTGCTCTTAATAAACTCAGGAATCCCTACTGCAAACCTCCAAATGTATTTTTTATATGCATATTAAACAAGAATTGTTTCTTTCTGTATAAAAAGTGCTTTTGTCTATGATATTTTAATTGTGACTTGTATTAGGTGTGTAAACTATATTATTATTTTGACGGAGCTTTTCTCCCCGGGCCTCCACTGTAAATGGACCTGTGTCCAGTCGGACTATTCCGGTAAGCAAATGTAAAATAAAATAAAATAAATAAAAAATTATGAGGTGCAGCACCTAGCAGGATAAAAGCACTCTCATCAGGCTAAACAAACAACTCAGAGGACAAATAAGTCTACCAAAGCCAAAGGCCAAGGACAAACATAAGTCATTTTTTGGTTATGTCCTCAGCCTCAAAGGGAATACACAATTGTGTGTAGACTCATTGTTAATGGAGACACCTCGACTGAACCAGAAGATATAAAAAACCTACTGGCTGACAAATTCATCTAAAAACCATACCACTTTCCACCTCAACCTTCCCTCAGGAAATACCATCAAATATCACTTCTCCCTACTATCACTAGGGAATAGGTCCTCAATGTTCTCTCTAAGGCCAAGAACACTAAATAAGTAGGCCCAGGCAATATCACAGGATGCCTTCTAAATAGCATGAAATGTGACCTATCAGGCCCTCTGGAATGCTATTTAAAAGTAGTCTACAAATAGTCTTCATGCCTCATGAATGATGAACAGCAGCAGTCATCCCTCTGCACAAAGATGGGCCATCTACAGACCCTGGAAACTACAGACCAATAAGTCTCACTAATCTCATATGCAAAGCCTTGGAAAGAATTATCATGGAAGTGATTAATGATG
Organism: Protopterus annectens; assembly: GCF_019279795.1. Classification (NCBI taxonomy): domain Eukaryota; kingdom Metazoa; phylum Chordata; order Ceratodontiformes; family Protopteridae; genus Protopterus; species Protopterus annectens. The sequence goes on from NC_056739.1 coordinate 1,660,632,208, forward strand.
ACACAGGAAACCTCCAGACGCTGGACCTAACTCAGTTTAGTTTTGTCAAGGGCAGGTCATGCCTACTGAACCTGTAGGACTTCTTTCAGAAGGTCACCAAAGAAATGGAAGAGGGCAAAATGGTTTACACTGCCTACCTTGACCTGGCCAGGCATTTGACACAATACCCCACTCAAGCATCATTGACAAACTTATGTCACCTGGTGGATAGCCAGCTGGTTCCCAGACAGGACTCAGTAAGTTAGAATTGGTGAGTTCACATATACAAAGAGGCCAGTCACGAGGAGTCCCTCAGAGATCGGTCCTGTGACAGCTCCATTTTGGCATTTACTTCTCTGTTGGACACGGACTAAATGATTGTATTCCCTTGAGACCAACTTTGAAATCTAGACCATTAAGTAAGAAATATAATTAATCTAGAACAATACATTATTTTATGTACTCTGTAAAGGTTAAATATTTTAGGCATGCGATTTTAAATTTTGATTTAAAAGGAAGTGACATGTAGTAACATATCACACCTGAAGAAGCCTATTGGTGAAAGCGCTAGTGAATTTTAAGGATCCTTCTCCTGTATATTAAACTTTTCATTATTTGGAACCTGGAGCGTTGCCTGCACTGGTTTTATAGAAAAGTAATTCTATGCTTATTAGGAGCAATGGCCTCCATGATTACACTAGTTTCTCCTGTCAGAATGCACATAAGGATACTTCAATGGCTATTATTCTCCCAATGGTCACTTCAAGAGCTTCCAATGTCTCATCTGATCAGAATAACGGAATCTTGTAAGAACGACTTGAGATGGTGGATACACTGCACTCATGTGACAATAGACAGACCCTTTGTTCCACTTCAACCAATGACTACAGTGACCACGAATGCTTCCCAAACAGGGTGGGGGGGGGTATCTAAGAAGAACAGTCCAAGGTAAATGGCAAGAGCATGAGGCTCACTTGCTTATAAATGTTCTAGAGATGAGAGCAGTGCTTTTTGCATTTCAAGCACTTCAAGACTATCTCCCTCTAGGGGCTATTGCAATTCCGTCAGACAATATGTCTGTGCTTTGGTACATAAACAAGCAGTGGGGAACCAGATCCTACCCCCTGTGTTGAGAAGCCCTAAGAGTATGACGATGGGCAGTTTCCTCCCAGCGCTTTCTAATCGCAACACACTTTCCGGGGAAGTCTAACGTGATAGTGGACAAGATGAGCAGAGCAATCCTAATGCCTCATGAGTGGTCTCTCAATTATAATGTAGCATAAATGATTTTTCAGACATGGGTACAGCCTTGCTGCGATCTCTCTGCCACTCCCATGAATGCTAAGTGCAGCAACTACTTTACCCTAGTTCCCCCTCTGGGGGAGACACCGAGAGATGCTGTTGCTCACGATTGGCCCTTGGGACTTCTATATGCTTTTCCACCATTTCCTCTCGTACCCAAAGTAATTCAGAAAGCTCAAAGCTCGGGAAGCAGGATAATTCTCATTGCCCCTTACTGGTCTTGCCAAGTTTGGTTCCACTTCCTGTGGCCCCACCTTCAGGAGAAGCCTTGAATTCTGGACCCAGTGCCAGATCTGCTGACTTATATGTTGGTGGAGCTTCATCCATCTTTCCACACCGTAAAACTGACAGCTTGGCTGCTCCTCTTCCAGTTTAGTCAGGCTTCACAATTTCACTCCCACTGTTAGACATATCTTAATATCCTCCCATAAAGCTTCCACTAGAAAGCTTTATTTTAGTAAATGGAAGAGGTTTTCCCTGTGAGATCAAGATAAGAACATTGATCCTTTCTCTGCACCTATTCACTCTATTTTGGAATTCTTGGCGGAACTTTTTCAACAAGGCTCAGCTGCAGCAACCATCAAAGTTCAACTTGCTGCAATTTCAAATTTTCATATTGGTGATACTTCTTCAGACTTAATGTCACATAGTTTGTTTTGTGTAGAGCCTTCTTAAAAGGTGCTTCCTTATTAAGACCCCCTTTGAGGAACCCCTTTTTCCCTGGGATCTAAATTTTGTTTTGTCTCATCTTGTTTTACCTCCCTTCGAGCCTTCTTCGTCTTCAGACCTCAAGTTCCTTTCATGGAAGACCGTGTTTCTAGTGGCTATAACTTCTGCCAGAAGGGTGTCAGAACTGTAAGCTCTTTCTATTAAACCATCATATTTGATTTTTCATAAGGATAGGGTATCCTTACGTACTGACCCTTCCTTTTTACCAAAAGTTGCATCTCCAAACAATATAAATCAATCGATAGAACTACCACTATTCTTTCCTCAACGCAGCAACAAGGCAGAGTACAAATTACACCAGCTGGACGTGCACAGACAACTTAAATTTTACTTGTGTAGAACCAAAGACTTCAGAAAAACTGACCAATTATTTGTATCCTTTTCCGATGCAAAAAAAAGGATCCTCAGTTTCAAAAACTACTCTTTCTAATTGGCTTTTATATTGTATTACATTTATTTATAAATCAAATCACAAGGAATTACCTTTCAAAGTAAAGGCTCATTCCACTAGAGCATTGGCTACGTCATCTGCTTTTCAAGCCAGAATTCCCATGGATAATATTTGTGCAGCAGCTACTTAGTCTACTTCAGATACTTTTATTACTCATTACAGAGTGGATTTGGCCTCCAGGGACAGGGCATCCTTTGGTTCCACCATGCTTAAAGATGTACTCTTGTGAGCCACCCAGGAAAAAGGTGCTAGGGATGCTGTCCCATTATTGTAAGAATGAAGGTTAGATAGGACAACATAACATAAAGAAGTTACGTACTCAACATAACGTTCCATGTTTGTTGTCCATCTCATTGTTCATTCTTACGAACCCTCCCTCATTCCCCCTGATAAAGACTTCTTGTGGACCTGGTAGATTTCCACTACCTCAGGGGCTCTTTGTCTCAGCTTATTTCACCTTCTAGTACATTTGGTATGGACTTAGACACTTGTTTATATATATATATGTTTGTAGATATGTATATAGTGTACATATTGTTCAGTATTAGCAGCAAACAATATCTGGGGAATTACACCACTGCATTGTGGGATACCTTAGTGTGCCATGAGCCAAGTTTGAGTTCTTCAGCTAAGTATTCTGCCAAGTCAGAACCGAGGATCGGCTCAGAACCCATCATTGTAAGAATGAACGGCGAGATGGACAACAAACATGGAACATTATGGTGAGTACATAACTTCATTCTTTAATCTTATTCAATGTTCCAGTTCAAGATTTGATTCCAAAACACAAGTGCTT